>NC_135239.1:134069622-134369622 GCF_051348905.1 Ranitomeya variabilis
GGCCGGGGGCGCCATTACTTTTGCACACGGGGCCGGGGGCGCCATTACTTTTGCACACGGGGCCGGGGGCGCCATTACTTTTGCACACGGGGCCGGGGGCACCATTACTTTTGCACACGGGGCCGGGGGCACCATTACTTTTGCACACGGGGCCGGGGGCGCCATTACTTTTGCACACGGGGCCGGGGGCGCACTTACTTTTGCACACGGGGCCGGGGGCGCACTTACTTTTGCACACGGGGCCGGGGGTGCCATTACTTTTGCACACGGGGCCGGGGGCGTGCTTACTTTTGCACACGGGGCCGGGGGCGCCATAACTTTTGCACACGGGGCCGGAGGCGCCATTACTTTTGCACACGGGGCCGGGGGCGCCATAACTTTTGCACACGGGGCCGGAGGCGCCATTACTTTTGCACAAGGGGCCGGGGGTGCCATTACTTTTGCACACGGGGCCGGGGGCGCGCTTACTTTTGCACACGGGGCCGGGGGCGTGCTTACTTTTGCACACGGGGCCGGGGGCGCGCTTACTTTTGCACATGTGGCCGGGGGCGCGCTTACTTTTGCACACGGGGCCGGGGGCGCGCTTACTTTTGCACATGGGGCCAAGGGCGCGCTTACTTTTGCACACGGGGCCGGGGGCGCCATTACTTTTGCACACGGGGCCGGGTGCGCCATTACTTTTGCACACGGGGCCGCCATTACTTTTGCACACGGGGCCGGGGGCGCCATTACTTTTGCACACGGGGCCGGGGGCGCCATTACTTTTGCACACGGGGCCGGAGGCGCCATTACTTTTGCACAAGGGGCCGGGGGTGCCATTACTTTTGCACACGGGGCCGGGGGCGCGCTTACTTTTGCACACGGGGCCGGGGGCGTGCTTACTTTTGCACACGGGGCCGGGGGCGCGCTTACTTTTGCACATGGGGCCGGGGGCGCGCTTACTTTTGCACACGGGGCCGGGGGCGCGCTTACTTTTGCACATGGGGCCAAGGGCGCGCTTACTTTTGCACACGGGGCCGGGGGCGCCATTACTTTTGCACACGGGGCCGGGTGCGCCATTACTTTTGCACACGGGGCCGCCATTACTTTTGCACACGGGGCCGGGGGCGCCATTACTTTTGCACACGGGGCCGGGGGCGCGCTTACTTTTGCACACGGGGACGGGGGCGCGCTTACTTTTGCACACGGGGCCGGGGGCGCGCTTACTTTTGCACACGGGGCCGGGGGCGCGCTTACTTTTGCACACGGGGCCGGGGGCGCCATTACTTTTGCACACGGGGCCGCCATTACTTTTGCACACGGGGCCGGGGGCGCCATCACTTTTGCACACGGGGCCGGGGGCGCACTTACTTTTGCACACGGGTCCGGGGGCGTCATTACTTTTGCACACGGGGCCGGGGGCGTCATTACTTTTGCACACGGGGCCGGGGGCGCCATTACTTTTGCACACGGGGCCGGGGGCGCCATTACTTTTGCACACGGGGCCGGGGGCGCCATTACTTTTGCACACGGGGCCGGGGGCGCCATTACTTTTGCACACGGGGCCGGGGGCGCCATTACTTTTGCACACGGGGCCGGGGGCGCGCTTACTTTTGCACACGGGGACGGGGGCGCGCTTACTTTTGCACACGGGGCCGGGGGCGCGCTTACTTTTGCACACGGGGCCGGGGGCGCCATTACTTTTGCACACGGGGCCGCCATTACTTTTGCACACGGGTCCGGGGGCGTCATTACTTTTGCACACGGGGCCGGGGGCGCCATTACTTTTGCACACGGGGCCGGGGGCGCCATTACTTTTGCACACGGGGCCGGGGGCGCCATTACTTTTGCACACGGGGCCGGGGGCGCCATTACTTTTGCACACGGGGCCGGGGGCGCCATTACTTTTGCACACGGGGCCGGGGGCGCCATTACTTTTGCACACGGGGCCGGGGGCACCATTACTTTTGCACACGGGGCCGGGGGCGCCATTACTTTTGCACACGGGGCCGGGGGCGCCATTACTTTTGCACACGGGGCCGGGGGCGCACTTACTTTTGCACACGGGGCCGGGGGCGCACTTACTTTTGCACACGGGGCCGGGGGTGCCATTACTTTTGCACACGGGGCCGGGGGCGTGCTTACTTTTGCACACGGGGCCGGGGGCGCGCTTACTTTTGCACACGGGGCCAAGGGCGCGCTTACTTTTGCACACGGGGCCGGGGGCGCCATTACTTTTGCACACGGGGCCGGGGGCGCCATTACTTTTGCACACGGGGCAGGGGGCGTGCTTACTTTTGCACACGGGGCCAAGGGCGCGCTATTACTTTTGCACACGGGGCCGCCATTACTTTTGCACACGGGGCCGGGGGCGCCATTACTTTTGCACACGGGGCCGGGGGCGCCATTACTTTTGCACACGGGGCCGGGGGCGCGCTTACTTTTGCACACGGGGCCGGGGGCGCGCTTACTTTTGCACACGGGGCCGGGGGCGCGCTTACTTTTCACACACGGGGCCGGGGGGGCACTTACTTTTCACACACGGGGCCGGGGGGCACTTACTTTTCACACACGGGGCCGGGGGGCACTTACTTTTCACACACGGGGCCGGGGGGGCACTTACTTTTCACACACGGGGCCGGGGGGGCACTTACTTTTCACACACGGGGCCGGGGGGGCACTTACTTTTCACACACGGGGCCGGGGGGGCACTTACTTTTCACACACGGGGCCGGGGGGGCACTTACTTTTCACACACGGGACGAGAGGGTGTCATAGTCACTTTATTCTGATGTTTGACTTTGATAAATGATCATGTCCGAAAATGGACACCGTACATTTGCATAGCTGCCATCTTTGGAAGGTCAAGTTGGGGGTAATGGAAAGTTCGCCATTATTTCCTATGGGAAATTTTTTTTAAAAAATGCGATTTAAATAAAATCTACATATCGGATCGACTATAAAAGTCATAGCACACCTGTCCCAACCGAGGCCTTCGAAACGCCGCCTGAACGGGGTCTCTGCGCCGAGCGGTTCGGGCCGCATTAATTGCGGAAAACGCGGAGAAGAATAATAATAATAATAATAAAATATAAGAAATCGGATTACAATATGTTGCTTGAACCTAGGAGGTTCAAGCACCATAAATATAAGAAATCGGATTACAATATGTTGCTTGAACCTAGGAGGTTCAAGCACCATAATAATAAAATATAAGAAATCGGATTACAATATGTTGCTTGAACCTAGGAGGTTCAAGCACCATAATAATAAAATATAAGAAATCGGATTACAATATGTTGCTTGAACCTAGGAGGTTCAAGCACCATAACTAGATGGGCATTTCCTGAAGGAAATACATGGTGCTTGAACAGCGCTGCCAGCTTTACAGCAGCACTTCACACACCAGGGGAGCACTTACTTTTGCACACCCGGGACCGGGGCGCACTTACTTTTGCACACGGGGCCGGGGGCGCGCTTACTTTTGCACACAGGGCCGGGGGCGCGCTTACTTTTGCACACGGGGCCGGGGGCGCGCACTTTTGCACACGGGGCCAAGGGCGCGCTTACTTTTGCACACGGGGCCGGGGGTGCCATTACTTTTGCACACGGGGCCGGGGGCGCGCACTTTTGCACACGGGGCCAAGGGCGCGCTTACTTTTGCACACGGGGCCGGGGGTGCCATTACTTTTGCACACGGGGCCGGGGGCGTCATTACTTTTGCACACGGGGCCGGGGGCGCCATTACTTTTGCACACGGGGCCGGGGGCGCCATTATTTTTGCACACGGGGCCGGGGGCGCCATTACTTTTGCACACGGGGCCGGGGGCGCCATTACTTTTGCACACGGGGCCGGGGGCGCCATTACTTTTGCACACGGGGCCGGGGGCACCATTACTTTTGCACACGGGGCCGGGGGCGCCATTACTTTTGCACACGGGGCCGGGGGCGCCATTACTTTTGCACACGGGGCCGGGGGCGCCATTACTTTTGCACACGGGACCGGGGGCGTTATTACTTTTGCACACGGGACCGGGGGCGTTATTACTTTTGCACACGGGACCGGGGGCGCCATTACTTTTGCACACGGGGCCGGAGGCGCCATTACTTTTGCACACGGGGCCGGGGGCGCGCTTACTTTTGCACACGGGGCCGGGGGCGCGCTTACTTTTGCACACGGGGCCGGGGGCGCGCTTACTTTTGCACACGGGGCCGGGGGCGCGCTTACTTTTGCACACGGGGCCGGGGGCGCGCTTACTTTTGCACACGGGGCCGGGGGCGCCAATACTTTTGCACACGGGGCCGGGGGCGCCATTACTTTTGCACACGGGGCCGGGGGCGCCATTACTTTTGCACACGGGGCCGGGGGCGTCATTACTTTTGCACACGGGGCCGGGGGCGCCATTACTTTTGCACACGGGGCCGGGGGCGCCATTACTTTTGCACACGGGGCCGGGGGCGCCATTACTTTTGCACACGGGGCCGGGGGCGCCATTACTTTTGCACACGGGGCCGGGGGCGCCATTACTTTTGCACACGGGGACGGGGGCGCGCTTACTTTTGCACACGGGGCCGGGGGCGCCATTACTTTTGGACACGGGGCCGGGGGCGCCATTACTTTTGGACACGGGGACGGGGGCGCCATTACTTTTGGACACGGGGACGGGGGCGCCATTACTTTTGCACACGGGGCCGGGGGCGCCATTACTTTTGCACACGGGGCCGGGGGCGCCATTACTTTTGCACACGGGGCCAGGGGCGCCATTACTTTTGCACACGGGGCCGGGGGCGCCATTACTTTTGCACACGGGGCCGGGGGCGTGCTTACTTTTGCACACGGGGCCGGGGGCGCCATTACTTTTGCACACGGGACCGGGGGCGCCATTACTTTTGCACACTTTTGCACACGGGGCCGGGGGCGTGCTTACTTTTGCACACGGGGCCGGGGGCGCGCTTACTTTTGCACACGGGGCCGGGGGTGCCATTACTTTTGCACACGGGGCCGGGGGCGTCATTACTTTTGCACACGGGGCCGGGGGCGCCATTACTTTTGCACACGGGGCCGGGGGCGCCATTATTTTTGCACACGGGGCCGGGGGCGCCATTACTTTTGCACACGGGGCCGGGGGCACCATTACTTTTGCACACGGGGCCGGGGGCGCCATTACTTTTGCACACGGGGCCGGGGGCACCATTACTTTTGCACACGGGGCCGGGGG
Source organism: Ranitomeya variabilis (assembly GCF_051348905.1). Classification (NCBI taxonomy): domain Eukaryota; kingdom Metazoa; phylum Chordata; class Amphibia; order Anura; family Dendrobatidae; genus Ranitomeya; species Ranitomeya variabilis. The sequence continues at coordinate 134,074,821 of NC_135239.1, forward strand.
CGCCATTACTTTTGCACACGGGGCCGGGGGCGCCATTACTTTTGCACACGGGGCCGGGGGCGCCATTACTTTTGCACACGGGACCGGGGGCGTCATTACTTTTGCACACGGGACCGGGGGCGCCATTACTTTTGCACACGGGGCCGGAGGCGCCATTACTTTTGCACACGGGGCCGGGGGCGCGCTTACTTTTGCACACGGGGCCGGGGGCGCGCTTACTTTTGCACACGGGGCCGGGGGCGCGCTTACTTTTGCACACGGGGCCGGGGGCGCGCTTACTTTTGCACACGGGGCCGGGGGCGCCAATACTTTTGCACACGGGGCCGGGGGCGCCATTACTTTTGCACACGGGGCCGGGGGCGCCATTACTTTTGCACACGGGGCCGGGGGCGCCATTACTTTTGCACACGGGGCCGGGGGCGCCATTACTTTTGCACACGGGGCCGGGGGCGCCATTACTTTTGCACACGGGGCCGGGGGCGCCATTACTTTTGGCAACGGGGCCGGGGGCGCCATTACTTTTGCACACGGGGACGGGGGCGCGCTTACTTTTGCACACGGGGCCGGGGGCGCCATTACTTTTGGACACGGGGCCGGGGGCGCCATTACTTTTGGACACGGGGACGGGGGCGCCATTACTTTTGCACACGGGGACGGGGGCGCCATTACTTTTGCACACGGGGCCGGGGGCGCCATTACTTTTGCACACGGGGCCGGGGGCGCCATTACTTTTGCACACGGGGCCAGGGGCGCCATTACTTTTGCACACGGGGCCGGGGGCGCCATTACTTTTGCACACGGGGCCGGGGGCGTGCTTACTTTTGCACACGGGGCCGGGGGCGCCATTACTTTTGCACACGGGGCCGGGGGCGCCATTACTTTTGCACACGGGGCCAGGGGCGCCATTACTTTTGCACACGGGGCCGGGGGCGCCATTACTTTTGCACACGGGGCCGGGGGCGTGCTTACTTTTGCACACGGGGCCGGGGGCGCCATTACTTTTGCACACGGGGCCGGGGGCGCCATTACTTTTGCACACGGGACCGGGGGCGCCATTACTTTTGCACACTTGCACACGGGGCCGGGGGCGTGCTTACTTTTGCACACGGGGCCGGGGGCGCGCTTACTTTTGCACACGGGGCCGGGGGCGCGCTTACTTTTGCACACGTGGCCGGGGGCGCGCTTACTTTTGCACACGGGGCCGGGGGCGCGCTTACTTTTGCACACGGCCGGGGGCGCCATTACTTTTGCACACGGGGCCGGGGGCGCGCTTACTTTTGCACACGGGGCCGGGGGCGCCATTACTTTTGCACACGGGGACGGGGGCGCCATTACTTTTGCACACGGGGCCGGGGGCGCACTTACTTTTGCACACGGGTCCGGGGGCGTCATTACTTTTGCACACGGGGCCGGGGGCGCACTTACTTTTGCACACGGGGCCGCCATTACTTTTGCACACGGGGCCGGGGGCGCCATCACTTTTGCACACGGGGCCGGGGGCGCACTTACTTTTGCACACGGGTCCGGGGGCGTCATTACTTTTGCACACGGGGCCGGGGGCGTCATTACTTTTGCACACGGGGCCGGGGGCGCCATTACTTTTGCACACGGGGCCGGGGGCGCCATTACTTTTGCACACGGGGCCGGGGGCGCCATTACTTTTGCACACGGGGCCGGTGGCGCGCTTACTTTTGCACACGGGGCCGGGGGCGCGCTTACTTTTGCACACGGGGCCGGGGGCGCGCTTACTTTTGCACACGGGGCCGGGGGGGCACTTACTTTTCACACACGGGGCCGGGGGCGCACTTACTTTTCACACACGGGGCCGGGGGCGCACTTACTTTTGCACACGGGGCCGGGGGGCACTTACTTTTCACACACGGGGCCGGGGGGCACTTACTTTTCACACACGGGGCCGGGGGGGCACTTACTTTTCACACACGGGGTCGGGGGGCACTTACTTTTCACACACGGGGCCGGGGGGGCACTTACTTTTCACACACGGGACAAGAGGGTGTCATAGTCACTTTATTCTGATGTTTGACTTTGATAAATGATCATGTCCTAAAATGGACACCGTACATTTGCATAGCTGCCATCTTTGGAAGGTCAAGTTGGGGGTAATGGAAAGTTCGCCATTATTTCCTATGGGAAATTTTTTTTTTTAAATGCGATTTAAATAAAATCTACATATCAGATCGACTATAAAAGTCATAGCACACCTGTCCCCACCGAGGCCTTCGAAACGCCGCCTGAACGGGGTCTCTGCGCCGAGCGGTTCGGGCCGCATTAATTGCGGAAAACGCGGAGAAGAAGAAGAATAATAATAACTAGATGGGCATTTCCTGAAGGAAATACATGGTGCTTGAACAGCGCTGCCAGCTTTACAGCAGCACTTCACACACCAGGGGAGCACTTACTTTTGCACACCCGGGACCGGGGCGCACTTACATTTGCACACGGGGCCGGGGGCGCGCTTACTTTTGCACACGGGGCCGGGGGCGCGCTTACTTTTGCACACGGGGCCAAGGGCGCCATTACTTTTGCACACGGGGCCGGGGGCGCCATTACTTTTGCACACGGGGCCGGGGGCGCCATTACTTTTGCACACGGGGCCGGGGTCGCCATTACTTTTGCACACGGGGCCGGGGCCGCCATTACTTTTGCACACGGGGCCGGGGGCGCCATTACTTTTGCACACGGGGCCGGGGGCGCCATTACTTTTGCACACGGGACCGGGGGCGCCATTACTTTTGCACACGGGGCCGGGGGCGCCATTACTTTTGCACACGGGGCCGGGGGCGCCATTACTTTTGCACACGGGGCCGGGGGCGCCATTACTTTTGCACACGGGGCCGGGGGCGCCATTACTTTTGCAAACGGGGCCGGGGGCGCCATTACTTTTGCACACGGGGCCGGGGGCGCCATTACTTTTGCACACGGGGCCGGGGGCGCCATTACTTTTGCACACGGGGCCGGGGGCGCCATTACTTTTGCACACGGGGCCGGGGGCGCCATTACTTTTGCACACGGGGCCGGGGGCGCCATTACTTTTGCACACGGGGCCGGGGGCGCACTTACTTTTGCACACGGGGCCGGGGGCGCAATTACTTTTGCACACGGGGCCGGGGGCGCCATTACTTTTGCACACGGGGCCGGGGGCGCCATTACTTTTGCACACGGGGCCGGGGGCGCCATTACTTTTGCACACGGGGCCGGGGGCGCCATTACTTTTGCACACGGGGGCGGGGGCGCCATTACTTTTGCACACGGGGGCGGGGGCGCCATTACTTTTGCACACGGGGCCGGGGGCGCCATTACTTTTGCACACGGGGCCGGGGGCGCCATTACTTTTGCACACGGGGCCGGGGGCGCCATTACTTTTGCACACGGGGCCGGGGGCGCCATTACTTTTGCACACGGGGCCGGGGGCGCCATTACTTTTGCACACGGGGCTGGGGGCGCCATTACTTTTGCACACGGGGCCGGGGGCGCCATTACTTTTGCACACGGGGCCGGGGGCGCCATTACTTTTGCACACGGGGCCGGGGGCGCCATTACTTTTGCACACGGGGCCGGGGGCGCCATTACTTTTGCACACGGGGCCGGGGGCGCACTTACTTTTGCACACGGGGCCGGGGGCGCACTTACTTTTGCACACGGGGCCGGGGGCGCACTTACTTTTGCACACGGGGCCGGGGGCGCACTTACTTTTGCACACGGGGCCGGGGGCGCACTTACTTTTGCACACGGGCCCGGGGCGCACTTACTTTTGCACACGGGGCCGTGTGATAAATGATCATGTCCTAAAATGGATACCGTACATTTGCATAGCTGCCATCTTTGGAAGGTCAAGTTTGGGGTAATGGAAAGTTCGCCATTATTTCCTATGGGAATTTTTTTTTTTTAAATGCGATTTAAATAAAATCTACATATCGGATCGACTATAAAAGTCATAGCACACCTGTCCCCACCGAGGGCTTCGAAACGCCGCCTGAACGGGGTCTCTGCGCCGAGCGGTTCGGGCCGCATTAATTGCGGAAAACGCGGAGAAGAATAATAATAATAATAATAATAATAAGAAGAAAATATAAGAAATCGGATTACAATATGTTGCTTGAACCTAGGAGGTTCAAGCACCATAACTAGATGGGCATTTCCTGAAGGAAATACATGGTGGTTGAACAGCGCTGCCAGCTGCCAATGAACCTCAGGAGCAAGTCTGGCATGCAGGGCCCTGCCCCTGGGTATCCAATTTGGCCCCTTGGTAGCCACTTTGATGTGCGGGGGCCCTTGTTAGCAACATTGGCCCCTTGGTAGCCATTTTGGCATGCAGGAATCCTTGGTAGCCACTTTGGCCACATCCTCTTATATACAGACATTACTCCTATATACAGACACCACTCCTATATACAGACACAACTCCTACATACAGACATCCCTCTATATACAGACACCACTACCATATACAGAGATCCCTCTATATACAGATACCACTCCTTTATACAGACATACCCCTATATACAGACAGCACAACAATATACAGACATCCCCCTATATACAGACACCACTTCTATATAAAGACATCCCTCTGTATACAGACACCACTCCTATATACAGACACCACTCCTATATGCAGGCACCTCTCCTATATACAGACATCCCCCTATATACAGACACCACTCCTATATACAGACATCCCCCTATATACAGACACCACTCCTATATACAGACATCCCTCTATATACAGACACCACTCCTATATACAGACATCCCTCTATATACAGACATCTCTCCTATATACAGACATCCCTCTATATACAGACACCACTCCTATATACAGACATCCCTCTATATACAGACATCTCTCCTATATACAGACATCCCTCTATATACAGACACCACTCCTATATACAGACATCCCCCTATATACAGACACCACTCCTATATACAGACATCCCTCTATATACAGACACCACTCCTATATACAGACATCCCCCTATATACAGACACCACTCCTATATACAGACATCCCTCTATATACAGACACCACTCCTATATACAGACATCCCTCTATATACAGACATCTCTCCTATATACAGACATCCCCCTATATACAGACACCACTCCTATATACAGACATCCCTCTATATACAGACACCACTCCTATATAAAGACATCCCTCTATATACAGACATCTCTCCTATATACAGACATTCCCCTATATACAGACACCACTCCTATATACAGACATCCCTCTATATACAGACACCACTCCTATATACAGACATCCCTCTATATACAGACACCACTCCTATAAACAGACATCCCTCTATATACAGACAACACTCTTATATACAGACATCCCTCTATATACAGACACCACTCCTATATACAGACATCCCTCTATATACAGACACCACTCCTATATACAGACATCCCCCTATATACAGACACCACTCCTATATACAGACATCCCCCTATATACAGACACCACTCCTATATACAGACATCCCTCTGTATACAGACACCACTTCTATATACAGACATCCCTCTATATACAGACACCACTCCTATATACAGACATCCCTCTATATACAGACACCACTCCTATATGCAGACATCACTCTATATACAGACATATCTCCTATATTCAGACATCCCCCTATATAGAGACACCACTCCTATATACAGACATCCCTCTGTATACAGACACAACTCCTATATACAGACATCCCTCTATATACAGACATCTCTCCTATATACAGACATCCCTCTATATACAGACACCACTCCTATATACAGACATCCCTCTATATACAGACACCACTCCTATATACAGACATCCCTCTATATACAGACATCTCTCCTATATACAGACATCCCTCTATATACAGACACCACTCCTATATACAGACATCCCCCTATATACAGACACCACTCCTATATACAGACATCCCTCTATATACAGACACCACTCCTATATACAGACATCCCTCTATATACAGACACCACTCCTATATACAGACATCCCTCTATATACAGACACCACTGCTATATACAGACATCCCTCTATATACAGACACCACTCCTATATACAGACATCCCTCTATATACAGACACCACTCCTATATACAGACATCCCTCTATATACAGACACCACTCCTATATACAGATATCCCCCTATATACAGAGACCACTCCTATATACAGACATCCCCCTATATACAGACACCACTCCTATATACAGACATCCCTCTGTATACAGACACCACTCCTACATACAAACATCCCTCTATATACAGACACCACTCCTATATACAGACATCCCTCTATATACAGACACCACTCCTATATACAGACATCCCCCTATATACAGACACCACTCCTATATACAGACATCCCTCTGTATACAGACACCACTCCTACATACAGACATCCCTCTATATACAGACACCACTCCTTTATACATACATCCCTCTATATACAGACACCACTCCTATATACAGACATCCCCCTGTATACAGACACCACTCCTATATACAGACATCCCTCTATATACAGTCACCACTCCTATATACAGACATCCCTCTATATACAGACACCACTCCTATATACAGACATCCCTCTATATACAGACACCACTCCTATATACAGATATCCCCCTATATACAGACACCACTCCTATATACAGACATCCCCCTATATACAGACACCACTCCTATATACAGACATCCCTCTATATACAGACACCACTCCTATATACAGACATCCCTCTGTATACAGACACCACTCCTATATACAGACATCCCTCTATATACAGACACCACTCCAATATACAGACATCCCTCTATATACAGACACCACTCCTATATACAGACATCCCTGTATATACAGACATCTCTCCTATATAGAGACATCCCTCTATATACAGACACCACTCCTATATACAGATATCCCACTATATACAGACACCACTCCTATATACAGACATCCCCTATATACAGACACTACTCCTATATACAGACATCCCCCCTATATACAGACACCACTCCTATATACAGACATCCCCCAATATACAGACACCACTCCTATATGCAGACATCCCTCTATATACAGACACCACTCCTATATACAGACATCCCTCTATATACAGACACCACTCCTATATACAGACATCCCCCTATATACAGACACCACTGTTATATACAGACATCCCTCTGTATACAGACACCACTCCTATAAACAGACATCCCTCTGTATAGACACCACTCCTATATACAGACATCCCTCTATATACAGACACCACTCCTATATACAGACATCCCTCTATGTAGACACCACTCCTATATACAGACATCCCTCTATATACAGACATGTCTCCTTTATACAGATATCCCTCTATATACAGACACCACTCCTATATACAGACATCCCCCTATATACAGACACCAATCTTATATACAGACATCCCTCTATATACAGACACCACTCCTATATACAGACATCCCTCTATATACAGACACCACTCCTATATACAGACATCCCTCTATATACAGACACCACTCTTATATACAGACATCCCTCTATATACAGACACCACTCCTATATACAGACATCCCCCTATATACAGACATCACTCCTATATACAGACATCCCTCTATATACAGACACCAATCCTATATACAGACATCCCTCTATATACAGACACCACTCCTATATACAGACAATCCCCTATATACAGACACCACTCCTATATACAGACATCCCCCTATATACAGACACCACTCCTATATACAGACATCCCTCTAAATACAGACACCACTCCTATATACAGACATCCCCCTATATACAGACTCCTATATACAGGTCAGAGTTGTGGGTCACTTACTTTTCACACACGGGGCCGGGGGGGCACTTACTTTTCACACACGGGGCCGGGGGGCACTTACTTTTCACACACGGGGCCGGGGGGCACTTACTTTTCACACACGGGGCCAAGGGGGCACTTACTTTTCACACACGGGGCCGGGGGGCACTTACTTTTGCACACGGGGCCGGGTGCGCACTTACTTTTGCACACGGGGCCGGGGGCGCACTTACTTTTGCACACGGGGCCGGGAGCGCACTTACTTTTGCACACGGGGCCGGGGGCGCACTTACTTTTGCACACGGGGCCGGGGGCGCACTTACTTTTGCACACGGGGCCGGGGGCGCACTTACTTTTGCACACGGGGCCGGGGGCGCACTTACTTTTGCACACGGGGCCGGGGGCGCACTTACTTTTGCACACGGGGCCGGGGGCGCACTTACTTTTGCACACGGGGCCGGGGGCGCACTTACTTTTCCACACGGGGCCGGGGGCGCACTTACTTTTGCACACGGGGCCGGGGGCGCACTTACTTTTGCACACAGGGCCGGGGGCGCACTTACTTTTGCACACGGGGCCGGGGGCGCACTTACTTTTGCACACGGGGCCGGGGGCGCTCTTACTTTTGCACACGGGGCCGGGGGCGCACTTACTTTTGCACACGGGGCCGTGTGATAAATGATCATGTCCTAAAATGGATACCGTACATTTGCATAGCTGCCATCTTTGGAAGGTCAAGTTCGGGGTAATGGAAAGTTCGCCATTATTTCCTATGGGAAATTTTTCTTTTTAAATGCGATTTAAATAAAATCTACATATCGGATCGACTATAAAAGTCATAGCACACCTGTCCTTACCGAGGGCTTCGAAACGCCGCCTGAACGGGGTCTCTGCGCCGAGCGGTTCGGGCCGCATTAATTGCGGAAAACGCGGAGAAGAAGAAGAATAATAATAACTAGATGGGTATTTCCTGAAGGAACTACAGATAGTGCTTTGGAATGGTGCCCGGGCTGCCCCGCAAGACTTTCACACTTGGGTGCCCCTCAGGCGGTCCGATTTGGTGGGTTGGGTCAATCTGGGTCTGATTTTGTGGGCGGGGTAAATCTAGGTCCGATTCGGTGGGCGGGGTCACTTTTGGTCCGATTCTGTGGGCGTGGCCACTCTGGGTCCGATTCGGTGGGCGGAGCCACTCTGGGTCCGATTTGGTGGGCGGGGCACCTTAGGGACCAATTTGGTGGGTGGGGTCACTCGGTCCGATTTGGTGGGCTGGGCACCTCAGGGTCTGATTTGGTGGGCTGGGCACCTCAGGGTCCGATTTGGTGGGTGGGGTCACTCTGGGTCCGATTTGGTGGAAGGGGTCACTCTGGGTCTGATTTGGTGGAAGGGGTCACTCTGGGTTCGATTTGGTGGGCGGAGCCACTCTGGGTCCGATTTGGTGGGCGGGGTCACTCTGGGTCCGATTTGGTGGGCGGGGTCACTCTGGGTCCGATTTGGTGAGCCGGGCCCCTCGGGGTCCGATTTGGTGAGCGGGGTAATCTACTATATAATTGTCTAAGGGCACTTCCGTCTTTCTGTCTCACAACACCGCTACGTCATCATCTCATGAGACCGCAATGCACTCTTGGGACCGGAGCGCGCAACAAGCATCGGGTACCGGCCTGTCATGATCTCTGCAGGCAGAGATCATAGCAAGCCTATAGAGGGACAAGCTCTCGGAAGATGGAACTATACTGACCATGAACTAAGCCTGCCGCGCAACTAGAAATAGCCAGGTAGCATTTCCTATTTATCGCTAGATGCCCAGCTCTGGCCTAAGACCTAAATAGCTAGCAGAGGGAAATATAAGACCTGGCTCACCTCTAGAGAAATATTCCAAAGAAGACAGTAGCCCCCCACATATAATGACGGTGAGTTCAGATGAAACAACAAACGCAGCAGGAAAATAGTCTTAGCAAATTTGAGGTCCGCTTACTAGATAGCAGAAGACAGATAGTATACTTTCATGGTCAGCAGAAAAACACTAACAAAACACCATCCAGAGATTACCTTAAACTCTGGCATTAACTCATAACGCCAGAGTAGCAATCCCTGATCAACGAGAGCTTTCCAGACACAGTAACAAAACTTCAGCTGTGAACTGGAACAAATAGGCAAAACAAAACATGGACAAAAGTCCAACTTATCTAGTAGTAGTCTAGAAGCAGGAACAAGCACTGAGAGGCATCAGATAACATTGTTGACCGGCAAGAAACCACCATAGAAATGAGCTTAAATAGCGACACCCACTACTGATGGAACCAGGTGAAACAGGAAAGAGGATGACAAGTCCAATTCCACAAGCGGCCACCGGGGGAGCCCAGAATCCAAATTCACAACAGTACCCCCCCCTCAAGGAGGGGGCACCGAACCCTCACCAGATCCACCAGGGCGACCAGGATGAGCCCTATGGAAGGCACGAACAAGATCAGAAGCATGAACATCAGATGCATTGACCCAAGAATTATCCTCCTGGCCGTAACCCTTCCAGTTGACCAGATACTGGAGTTTCCGTCTGGAAACACGAGAGTCCAAAATTTTCTCCACAACGTACTCCAACTCACCCTCAACCAACACCGGAGCAGGAGGCTCAACTGAAGGTACAACAGGTACCTCATACCTGCGCAATAACGACCGATGAAAAACGTTATGAATGGAAAAGGACGCAGGGAGGTCCAAACGGAAAGAAACAGGATTAAGAATCTCCAATATTCTATAAGGGCCGATGAACCGAGGTTTAAACTTAGGAGAAGAGACCCTCATAGGGACAAAACGAGAAGACAACCACACTAAATCTCCAACACAAAGCCGAGAACCAACACGACGATGACGGTTGGCAAAACGCTGAGTCTTCTCCTGGGACAACTTCAAATTGTCCATAACCTGCCCCCAGATGTGATGCAATCTCTCCACCACCGCATCCACTCCAGGACAATCCGAGGATTCCACCTGACCGGAGGAAAATCGAGGGTGAAACCCCGAATTACAGAAAAACGGGGACACCAAGGTGGAAGAACTGGCCCGATTATTGAGGGCGAACTCTGCCAATGGCAAAAAAGCAACCCAATCATCCTGGTCAGCAGAGACAAAACACCTCAGATATGTCTCAAGGGTCTGATTAGTCCGCTCGGTCTGGCCATTAGTCTGAGGGTGAAAAGCAGATGAAAAAGACAAATCTATGCCCATCCTAGCACAGAATGCCCGCCAAAATCTAGACACAAATTGGGTACCTCTGTCAGAAACAATATTCTCAGGAATACCGTGCAATCGGACAACATTCTGAAAAAACAGAGGAACCAACTCAGAAGAAGAAGGCAACTTGGGCAGAGGAACCAAATGGACCATTTTAGAGAAACGGTCACAGACCACCCAGATGACAGACATCTTCTGGGAAACAGGCAGATCTGAAATAAAATCCATCGAGATGTGTGTCCAAGGCCTCTTAGGAATAGGCAAGGGCAACAGCAGTCCGCTAGCCCGAGAACTACAAGACTTGGCCCGAGCACAAACGTCACATGACTGCACAAAGACTCGCACATCTCGTGACAGGGAAGGCCACCAGAAGGATCTTGCCACCAAATCCCTGGTACCAAAAATTCCGGGATGACCTGCCAATGCAGAAGAATGTACCTCAGAGATGACTCTGCTGGTCCAATCATCCGGAACAAACAGTCTATCAGGCGGACAACGATCCGGTCTATCCGCCTGAAACTCTTGCAAGGACCGCCGCAGATCAGGAGAAACGGCCGACAAAATTACTCCCTCCCTAAGGATACCTGTGGGTTCAGAATTACCAGGAGAGTCCGGGTCAAAACTCCTAGAAAGGGCATCTGCCTTAACATTCTTAGAACCCGGTAGGTATGACACCACAAAATTAAAGCGAGAAAAAAATAAAGACCAGCGCGCCTGTCTAGGATTCAGGCGTCTGGCAGTCTCAAGATAAATCAAATTTTTGTGGTCAGTCAATACCACCACCTGATGCCTAGCCCCCTCGAGCCAATGGCGCCACTCCTCAAACGCCCACTTCATGGCCAAAAGCTCCCGATTCCCAACATCATAATTCCGCTCTGCGGGCGAAAATTTGCGAGAAAAGAAGGCACAAGGCCTAATGACGGAGCAGTCGGAACCTTTCTGCGACAACACTGCCCCAGCTCCGATCTCCGAAGCGTCAACCTCAACCTGAAAAGGCAGATTCACATCAGGCTGACGCAACACAGGGGCAGAGGCAAAACGGCGCTTAAGCTCCTGAAAGGCCTCTACAGCATGAGGGGACCAATTAGCAACATCAGCGCCTTGTCTGGTCAAATCAGTCAGTGGTTTAACGACATCCGAAAAACCAGCAATAAATCGGCGGTAAAAGTTGGCAAAGCCCAAAAATCTCTGAAGACCCTTAAGAGAGGAGGGCTGAGTCCAGTCACAAATAGCTTGAACCTTGACGGGATCCATCTCAATGGAAGAGGGAGAAAAAATATACCCCAAAAAGGAAATTTTCTGGACCCCAAAAACGCACTTAGACCCCTTCACACATAAAGAATTAGACCGCAGAACCTGAAAAACTCTCCTGACCTGCTGGACATGAGAGTCCCAGTCATCAGAAAAAATCAGAATATCATCCAGATATATTATCATAAATTTATCCAGAAAATCGCGGAAAATATCATGCATAAAAGACTGGAAAACTGAAGGGGCATTAGAAAGACCAAAAGGCATGACCAAATACTCAAAGTGGCCCTCGGGCGTATTAAATGCGGTCTTCCACTCATCCCCCTGCCTGATCCGCACCAAATTATACGCCCCACGAAGATCAATTTTAGAAAACCACTTAGCACCCTCTATACGAGCAAACAAATCAGTAAGCAATGGCAATGGGTATTGATACCTAACAGTGATCTTATTCAGAAGCCGATAATCAATACATGGTCTCAAAGAGCCGTCTTTTTTTGAGACAAAGAAAAACCCAGCTCCCAAGGGAGAAGAAGATGGACGAATATGTCCCTTTTCCAAAGACTCCTTTATATATTCCCGCATAGCAGCATGTTCCGGCACAGACAAATTAAACAAACGACCCTTTGGATATTTACAACCCGGTATCAAATCTATGGCACAATCGCACTCACGGTGCGGAGGTAACGACCCAAGCTTGGGTTCGTCAAAGACGTCTTGATAATCAGAGAGGAACTCAGGGACTTCAGAGGGAATGGACGACGAAATAGAAACCAAAGGTACGTCCCCATGAATACCCTTACATCCCCAGCTCAACACAGACATTGCTCTCCAGTCCAAGACTGGGTTGTGAGACTGCAACCATGGCAATCCCAGTACCAAATCGTCATGTAAATTATACAGCACCAGGAAACGAATAATCTCCTGGTGATCCGGATTGATACGCATGGTTACTTGTGTCCAGTATTGTGGTTTATTATTAGCCAATGGGGTGGAGTCAATCCCCTTCAGAGGAATAAGAGTCTCCAAAGGCTCTAAATCAAAACCACAACGATTGGCAAAGGACCAATCCATAAGACTCAGAGCGGCGCCAGAGTCAACATAGGCGTCCGTGGCAATGGATGACAAAGAACAAATCAGGGTTACAGACAAAATAAACTTAGACTGAATGGTGCCAATGGAAACAGACTTATCAAGCTTCTTTGTACGCCTAGAGCATGCTGATATAACATGAGTAGAATCCCCACAATAGAAACACAATCCATTCTTCCGTCTAAAATTCTGTCGCTCGCTCCTGGACAGAATTCTATCACACTGCATACTTTCTGGCGTCTTTTCCATAGACACCGCCAGATGGTGCACCGGTTTGCGCTCCCGCAGACGCCTATCAATCTGAATAGCCATTGTCATGGACTCATTCAGACCTGCAGGCAAAGGGAACCCCACCATAACATCCTTAACGGCATCAGAGAGACCTTCTCTGAAAGTTGCCGCCAAGGCGCACTCATTCCACTGAGTAAGCACAGACCATTTACGGAATTTTTGGCAGAAAACTTCAGCTTCGTCTTGCCCCTGAGATAGTGCCATCAAAGTTTTTTCTGCCTGAAGTTCCAAATGAGGTTCCTCATAAAGCAAGCCCAAGGCCAGAAAAAACGCATCCACATCGCGTAACGCAGGATCCCCTGCTGGCAATGAGAAGGCCCAATCTTGAGGGTCACCCCTGAGCAAGGAAATCACAATCCTAACCTGCTGAGCAGGGTCTCCAGCTGAACGAGACTTCAGGGACAAATAAAGCTTACAATTATTTCGGAAATTCTGGAAGCTAGCTCTATTCCCTGTGAAGAACTCCGGCAAAGGAATTCTCGGCTCAGATACCGGAGCATGTACCACAAAATCTTGTAAATTTTGTACTTTCGTGATGAGATTATTCAAACCCGCAGTTACACTCTGGAGATCCATTATTGTCAGGTGCACACAGAGCATACAGAGATTAGGAGGAGAGAGAGAAAAAAGACTGCAGCAAGGCAGACTGGAGGAAAAAAAAAAAAAAATTCCAGCAGACTTCTTATAACTCTCCTTTCTCAACCTGGGTCTTTAACACTTTATTGGCCGGTCAAACTGTCATGATCTCTGCAGGCAGAGATCATAGCAAGCCTATAGAGGGACAAGCTCTCGGAAGATGGAACTATACTGACCATGAACTAAGCCTGCCGCGCAACTAGAAATAGCCAGGTAGCATTTCCTATTTATCGCTAGATGCCCAGCTCTGGCCTAAGACCTAAATAGCTAGCAGAGGGAAATATAAGACCTGGCTCACCTCTAGAGAAATATTCCAAAGAAGACAGTAGCCCCCCACATATAATGACGGTGAGTTCAGATGAAACAACAAACGCAGCAGGAAAATAGTCTTAGCAAATTTGAGGTCCGCTTACTAGATAGCAGAAGACAGATAGTATACTTTCATGGTCAGCAGAAAAACACTAACAAAACACCATCCAGAGATTACCTTAAACTCTGGCATTAACTCATAACGCCAGAGTAGCAATCCCTGATCAACGAGAGCTTTCCAGACACAGTAACAAAACTTCAGCTGTGAACTGGAACAAATAGGCAAAACAAAACATGGACAAAAGTCCAACTTATCTAGTAGTAGTCTAGAAGCAGGAACAAGCACTGAGAGGCATCAGATAACATTGTTGACCGGCAAGAAACCACCATAGAAATGAGCTTAAATAGCGACACCCACTACTGATGGAACCAGGTGAAACAGGAAAGAGGATGACAAGTCCAATTCCACAAGCGGCCACCGGGGGAGCCCAGAATCCAAATTCACAACACCGGCCACTCCAGGTGCAACAAGCATCGTGTACCGGCCACTCTAGGAGGTGCAACAACCATCAGATACCGGCCGCTCCAGGAGGTGAGTATGTAACTTTTTTATTTTAATTCTTTTTTTTTTTTTTAACAGGGATATGCAGTATACTATGTGACTGGACAATATACTACGTGACTGGGCAGTATAACTACGTGGCTCTGCGCTGTATACTGCGTGGCTCTGCGCTGTATACTGCGTGGCTCTGCGCTGTATACTACGCGGCTCTGCGCTGTATACTACGCGGCTCTGCGCTGTATACTGCGCGGCTCTGCGCTTTGTACTGCGCGGCTCTGCGCTTTGTACTGCGCGGCTCTGCGCTATATACTGCGTGGCTCTTCGCTGTATACTACGCGGCTCTGCGCTGTGTACTGCGCGGCTCTGCGCTGTGTACTGCGCGTGTCCGTGCTGTGTACTGCGTGTGTCTGCGCTGTATACTGCGCGGCTCTGCGCTGTGTACTGCGCGGCTCTGCACTGTGTACTGCACGGCTCTGCGCTGTATACTGCGGGGCTCTGCACTGTATACTGCGGGGCTCTGCGCTGTATACTACGCGGCTCTGCGCTGTATACTGCGCGGCTCTGCGCTGTATACTGCGTGGCTCTACGCTGTGTACTGCGCGGCTCTGTGCTGTATACTGCGCGGCTCTGCGCTGTATACTGGGCGGCTCTGCGCTGTGTACTGCGCGGCTCTGCGCTGTATACTGCGCGGCTCTGCGCTGTATACTGCACGGCTCTGCGCTGTGTACTGCGCGGCTCTGCGCTGTGTACTGCGCGGCTCTGCGCTGTGTACTGCGCGGCTCTGCGCTGTGTACTGCGCGGCTCTGCGCTGTGTACTGCGCGGCTCTGCGCTTTACACTGCGCGGCTCTGCGCTGTGTACTGCGCGGCTCTGCGCTGTGTACTGCGCGGCTCTGCGCTGTGTACTGCGCGGCTCTGCGCTGTGTACTGCGCGGCTCTGCGCTGTGTACTGCGCGGCTCTGCGCTGTGTACTGCGCGGCTCTGCGCTGTGCACTGCACGGCTCTGCGCGGTATACTGCGCGGCTCTGCGCTCTGTACTGCGCGGCTCTGCGCTGTGTACTGCGCGGCTCTGCGCTGTATACTGCGCGGCTCTGCGCTGTGTACTGCGCGGCTCTGCGCTGTGTACTGCGCGGCTCTGCGCTGTGTACTGCGCGGCTCTGCGCTGTGTACTGCGCGGCTCTCCGCTTTATACTGCGCGGCTCTGCGCTGTGTACTGCGCGGCTCTGCGCTGTGTACTGCGCGGCTCTGCGCTTTATACTGCGCGGCTCTGCGCTTTGTACTGCGCGGCTCTGCGCTGTGTACTGCGCGGCTCTGCGCTGTGTACTGCGCGGCTCTGCGCTGTGTACTGCGCGGCTCTGCGCTGTGTACTGCGCGGCTCTGCGCTGTATACTGCGCGGCTCTGCGCTGTGTACTGCGCAGCTCTGCGCTGTGTACTGCGCGCCTCTGCGCTGTGTACTGCGCGGCTCTGCGCTTTCTACTGCGCGACTCTGCGCTTTGTACTGCGCGGCTCTGCGCTGTGTACTGCGCGGCTCTGCGCTGTGTACTGCGCGGCTCTGCGCTGTGTACTGCGCGGCTCTGCGCTGTGTACTGCGCGGCTCTGCGCTGTGTACTGCGCGGCTCTGCGCTGTGTACTGCGCGGCTCTGCGCTGTGTACTGCGCGGCTCTGCGCTTTGTACTGCGCGACTCTGCGCTTTGTACTGCGCGGCTCTGCGCTGTGTACTGCGCGGCTCTGCGCTGTGTACTGCGCGGCTCTGCGCTGTGTACTGCGCGGCTCTGCGCTGTGTACTGCGCGGCTCTGCGCTGTGTACTGCGCGGCTCTGCGCTGTGTACTGCGCGGCTCTGCGCTTTATACTGCGCGACTCTGCGCTTTGTACTGCGCGGCTCTGCGCTGTGTACTGCGCGGCTCTGCGCTGTGTACTGCGCGGCTCTGCGCTGTGTACTGCGCAGCTCTGCGCTTTATACTGCGCGACTCTGCGCTTTGTACTGCGCGGCTCTGCGCTGTGTACTGCGCGGCTCTGCGCTGTGTACTGCGCGGCTCTGCGCTGTGTACTGCGCGGCTCTGCGCTGTGTACTGCGCGGCTCTGCGCTGTATACTGCGCGGCTCTGCGCTGTGTACTGCGCGGCTCTGCGCTGTGTACTGCGCGGCTCTGCGCTGTGTACTGCGCGGCTCTGCGCTTTATACTGCGCGACTCTGCGCTTTGTACTGCGCGGCTCTGCGCTGTGTACTGCGCGGCTCTGCGCTGTGTACTGCGCGGCTCTGCGCTGTGTACTGCGCGGCTCTGCGCTTTATACTGCGCGACTCTGCGCTTTGTACTGTGCGGCTCTGCGCTGTGTACTGCGCGGCTCTGCGCTGTGTACTGCGCGGCTCTGCGCTGTGTACTGCGCGGCTCTGCGCTGTGTACTGCGCGGCTCTGCGCTGTATACTGCGCGGCTCTGCTCTGTGTACTGCGCGGCTCTGCGCTGTGTACTGCGTGGCTCTGCGCTTTATACTGCGCGACTCTGCGCTTTGTACTGCGCGGCTCTGCGCTGTGTACTGCGCGGCTCTGCACTGTGTACTGCGCGGCTCTGCGCTGTGTACTGCGCGGCTCTGCGCTTTATACTGCGCGACTCTGCGCTTTGTACTGCGCGGCTCTGCGCTGTGTACTGCGCGGCTCTGCGCTGTGTACTGCGCGGCTCTGCGCTGTGTACTGCGCGGCTCTGCGCTGTGTACTGCGCGGCTCTGCACTGTATACTGCGTGGCTGTGCAATATACTTCGTGGACATACATATTCTAGAATACCCGATGAGTTAGAATCGGGCCACAGTCTAATAATCATAAGACTACAGATAGTGGTTTGGAATTGTGCTGTACTGTCACTTTAAGAGCTGATATTATCTGACAAAACTTGTGACCTGGTGAGCTGATGTAGACTTCATAGGCGTTGGCATAGTAACTGGGTCTCACTGCGCATATCAATGAGCTAATCAGCCAGGTGGCAGTTATTTTTAGAAATTGCCTCAGAAACCAGCCCATTATAAACGTATGGGACAATTTCCCTATTGAAACGCATTGAAAGACTTTTTTCAAACACAAATTGCGCAAAAACTACAAATCCGATCGGCACGAAAAATACTTAGCACACCTCTCAGGAACGCTGGCTTCGAAATGACACCTCACTGGAGTCTGTGAGTTTAGCGGTTCGGGCCGCATTACGTGCGGACTGAATAATAAGAATAAGAAGAAGTTTACCACGGTGGAATAACAGTATAGTGCTTTGTTCCAAAGCACTATAATAATAATAATAAAATATAAGAAATCGGATTACAATATGTTGCTTGAACCTAGGAGGTTCAAGCACCATAATAATAATAATAATAAAATATAAGAAATCGGATTACAATATGTTGCTTGAACCTAGGAGGTTCAAGCACCATAATAATAAACTAGATGGGCATTTCCTGAAGGAAATACATGGTGCTTGAACAGCGCTGCCAGCTACTAATGAACCTCAGGAGCATTTCTGGCATGCAGGGTCCTGCCCCAGGGTAGCCATTTTGGCATGCAGGAATCCTTGGTAGCCACTTTGGCGCACACAGCTTCTCGGTAGCCACTTTGGCCACATCCCCCCATATACAAACACCACTCATATATACAGATATCCCCTTATATTCAGACATCCCCCTTATATTCAGACATCCCCCTTATATTCAGACATCCCCCTTATATACAGACATCCCCCTTATATACAGACATTCCCCTTATATACAGACATCCCCCTATATACAGACATCTCCCTTATATATAGACATCCCCTTATATACAGTCATCTCCCTCATATATAGACATCCCCCTTATATACAGACATCCCCCTATATACAGACCTCCCCCTTATATACAGACATCCCCCTATATACAGACATCTCCCTTATATATAGACATCCCCTTATATACAATCATCCCCCTTATATACAGACATCCCCCTTATATACAGACATCCCCCTATATACAGACATCCCCCTTATATACAGACATCCCCTCATATACAGACATCCCCCTTATTTACAGACATCCCCTATATACAGACATCCCCCTCATATACAGACATCCCCCATATTTATAGACATCCCCCTATATACAGACATCCCCCTTATATACAGACGTCCCCCTTATATACAGACATCCCTCTATATACAGACATCCCCCTTATATACAG
Organism: Ranitomeya variabilis; assembly: GCF_051348905.1. NCBI lineage: Eukaryota > Metazoa > Chordata > Amphibia > Anura > Dendrobatidae > Ranitomeya > Ranitomeya variabilis. The sequence continues at coordinate 134,094,250 of NC_135239.1, forward strand.
ACATCTCCCTTATATACAGACATCCCCTTATATACAGACATCCCCTTATATACAGACATCCCCCTATATACATATATCCCCCTATATACAGACATCTCCTATATACAGACATCCCCCTTATATACAGACACCCCCTTATTTACAGACATTCCCTATATACAGACATCCCCCTCATATACAGACATCCCCCATATTTATAGACATCCCCCTATATACAGACATCCCCTTATATACAGGCATCCCCCTTATATACAAACATCCCTCTATATACAGACATCCCTCTTATATACAGACATCCCCCTTATATACAGACATCCCCCTATATACAGACATTTCCCTTATATACAGACATCCCCCTCATATACAGACATCCCCCTTATTTACAGACATCCCCTATATACAGACATCCCCCTCATATACAGACATCCCCCATATTTATAGACATCCCCCTATATACAGACATCCCCCTATATACAGACATCCCCCTTATATACAGACACCCCCCTATATACAGACATCCCCACTATATACAGACATCCCCCTATTTACAGACATCCCCCTTATATACAGACATCCTCCTATTTACAGATATCCCCCTTATATACAGACATCCCCCTATTTACAGACATCCCCCTCATATTCAGACATCCCCCTCATATACAGACTTCCCCCATATTTCTAGACATCCCCTATATACAGACATCCCCTTATATACAGACATCCCCCTTATTTACAGACATCCCTCTATATACAGACATCCCCCTTATATACAGACATCCCCCTATATACAGACATCCCCCTATAAACAGACACCCCCTTATATACAGACATCCCCCTATATACAGACATCCCCCTTATACACAGACATCACTTTATATACAGACATCCCCCTTATATACAGACATCTTCCTTATATACAGACATCCCCCCTATATACAGATATCCTTCTTATATACAGACATCCCCCTATATACAGACATCCCCCCATTACTTATCACACACAGGATGGGGGTGCACTTACTTTTGCACACACGGGGCCGGGGGTGCACTTACTTTTCACACAGGGGACCGAGGGTGCACTTACTTTTCACACATGGGACCGGGGGTGCACTTACTTTTCACACACGGGGCCGGGGGGGGCACTTACTTTTCACACACGGGGCCGGGGGGCACTTACTTTTCACACATGGGGCCGGGGGGGCACTTACTTTTTACACACGGGGCCGGGGGGGCACTTACTTTTCACATACGGGGCCGGGGGGGCACTTACTTTTCACACAGGGGACCGGGGGTGCACTTACTTTTCACCCACGGGACAGGGGGTGCACTTACTTTTCACACACGGGGCCGGGGGGCACTTACTTTTCACCCACGGGACCGGGGGTGCACTTACTTTTCACACACGGGGCCCGGGGGCACTTACGTTTCACACACGGGGCCGGGGGGGCACTTACTTTTCACACAGGGGATCGGGGGTGCACTTACTTTTCACACACGGGGCCGGGGGGGCACTTACTTTTCACACACGGGGCCGGGGGGCACTTACTTTTCACACACGGGGCCGGGGGGGCACTTACTTTTCACACAGGGGACCGGGGGTGCACTTACTTTTCACACAGGGGACCGGGGGTGCACTTACTTTTCACATGGGGCCGGGGGTGCACTTACTTTTCACACACGGGGCCGGGGGGCACTTGCTTTTCACACAGGGGACCGAAGGTGCACTTACTTTTCACACAGGGGACCGGGGGTGCACTTACTTTTCACACACGGGGCCGGGGGTGCACTTACTTTTCACCCACGGGATCGGGGGTGCACTTACTTTTCACACACGGGACCGGGGGTGCACTTACTTTTCACACACGGGGCCGGGGGGCACGTACTTTTCACACAGGGGACCGGGGGTGCACTTACTTTTCACACATGGGACCGGGGGTGCACTTACTTTTCACACAGGGGACCGGGGGTGCACTTACTTTTCACACAGGGGACCGTGGGTGCACTTACTTTTCACACGGGGCCGGGGGTGCACTTACTTTTCACACACGGGGCCGGGGAGCACTTACTTTTCACACAGGGGACCGGGGGTGCACTTACTTTTCACACAGGGGACCGGGGGTGCACTTACTTTTCACATACGGGGCCGGGGGTGCACTTACTTTTCACACACGGGGCCGGGGGTGCACTTACTTTTCACCCACGGGGCCGGGGGTGCACTTACTTTTCACACACGGGGCCGGGGGGGCACTTACTTTTCACACACGGGACCGGGGGTGCACTTACTTTTCACACACGGGGCCGGGGGACACTTACTTTTCACACAGGGGACCGGGGGTGCACTTCCTTTTCACACATGGGACCGGGGGTGCACTTACTTTTCACACAGGGGACCGGGGGTGCACTTACTTTTCACACAGGGGACCGGGGTGCACTTACTTTTCACACACGGGGCCGGGGGTGCACTTACTTTTCACCCACGGGATCGGGGGTGCACTTACTTTTCACACACGGGGCCGGGGGGCACTTACTTTTCACACACGGGACCGGGGGTGCACTTACTTTTCACACACGGGGCCAGGGGGCACTTGCTTTTCACACAGGGGACCGGGGGTGCACTTACTTTTCACACATGGGACCGGGGGTGCACTTACTTTTCACACAGGGGACCGGGGGTGCACTTACTTTTCACACAGGGGACCGGGGTGCACTTACTTTTCACACAGGGGACCGGGGGTGCACTTACTTTTCACACGGGGCCGGGGGTGCACTTACTTTTCACACACGGGGCCGGGGGGCACTTACTTTTCACACAGGGGACCGGGGGTGCACTTACTTTTCACACAGGGGACTGGGGGTGCACTTACTTTTCACACGGGGCCGGGGGTGCACTTACTTTTCACACACGGGGCCGGGGGTGCACTTACTTTTCACCCACGGGATCGGGGGTGCACTTACTTTTCACACACGGGGTCGGGGGGGCACTTACTTTTCACACACGGGACCGGGGGTGCACTTACTTTTCACACACGGGGCCGGGGGGCACTTACTTTTCACACAGGGGACCGGGGGTGAACTTACTTTTCACACATGGGACCGGGGGTGCACTTACTTTTCACACATGGGACCGGGGGTGCACTTACTTTTCACACAGGGGACCGGGGGTGCACTTACTTTTCACACAGGGGATCTGGGGGGGCACTTACTTTTCACACAGGGGATCGGGGGTGCACTTACTTTTCACCCACGGGACAGGGGGTGCACTTACTTTTCACACAGGGGACCGGGGGTGCACTTACTTTTCACACAGGGGACCGGGGGTGCACTTACTTTTCACACAGGGGACCGGGGGTGCACTTACTTTTCACACAGGGGACCGGGGGTGCACTTACTTTTCACACAGGGGACCGGGGGTGCACTTACTTTTCACACAGGAAACCGGGGGTGCACTTACTTTTCACACACGGGGTTGGGGGGCACTTACTTTTCACACAGGGGACCGGGGGTGCACTTACTTTTCACCCACGGGACCGGGGGTGCACTTACTTTTCACACACGGGGCCGGGGGGCACTTACTTTTCACACACGGGGCCGGGGGGCACTTACTTTTCACACACGGGGCCGGGGGGCACTTACTTTTCACACAGGGGACCGAGGGTGCACTTACTTTTCACACAGGGGACAGGGGGTGCACTTACTTTTCACACAGGGGACCGGGGGTGCACTTACTTTTCACACAGGGGACCGGGGGTGCACTTACTTTTCACACAGGGGACCGGGGGTGCACTTACTTTTCACACAGGGGACCGGGGGTGCACTTACTTTTCACACAGGAAACCGGGGGTGCACTTACTTTTCACACACGGGGTTGGGGGGCACTTACTTTTCACACAGGGGACCGGGGGTGCACTTACTTTTCACCCACGGGACCGGGGGTGCACTTACTTTTCACACACGGGGCCGGGGGCACTTACTTTTCACACACAGGGCCGGGGGGGCACTTACTTTTCACACACGGTGCCGGGGGGCACTTACTTTTCACACACGGGGCCGGGGGGCACTTACTTTTCACACACGGGACCGGGGGGGCACTTACTTTTCACACAGGGGATCGGGGGTGCACTTACTTTTCACACACGGGGCCGGGGGGGCACTTACTTTTCACACACGGGGCCGGGGGGCACTTACTTTTAACACACGGGGCCGGGGGGCACTTACTTTTCACACACGGTGCCGGGGGGGCACTTACTTTTCACACACGGGGCCGGGGGGCACTTACTTTTCACACACGGGGCCGGGGGGGCACTTACTTTTCACACAGGGGACCGGGGGTGCACTTACTTTTCACACACGGGTCTGGGGGTGCACTTACTTTTCACACACGGGACGAGAGGGTGTCATAGTCACTTTATTCTGATGTTTGACTTTGATAAATGATCATGTCCTAAAATGGACACCGTACATTTGCATAGCTGCCATCTTTGGAAGGTCAAGTTGGGGGTAATGGAAAGTTCGCCATTATTTCCTATGGGAAATTTTTTTTTTTTAAATGCGATTTAAATAAAATCTACATATCGGATCGACTATAAAAGTCATAGCACACCTGTCCCCACCGAGGCCTTCGAAACGCCGCCTGAACGGGGTCTCTGCGCCGAGCGGTTCGGGCCGCATTAATTGCGGAAAACGCGGAGAAGAATAATAACTAGATGGGCATTTCCTGAAGGAAATACATGGTGCTTGAACAGCGCTGCCAGCTGCCAATGAACCTCAGGAGCAAGTCTGGCATGCAGGGCCCTGCCCCTTGGTATCCAATTTGGCCCCTTGGTAGCCACTTTGATGTGCGGGGCCCCTTGTTAGCAACTTTGGCCCCTTGGTAGCCATTTTGGCATGCAGGAATCCTTGGTAGCCACTTTGGCCACATCCTCTTATATACAAACATCACTCCTATATACAGACACCACTCCTATATACAGACATCCCTCTATATACAGACACCACTCCTATATACAGACACCACTCCTATATGCAGGCAACTCTCCTATATACAGACATCCCTCTATATACAGACACCACTCCTATATACAGACATCCCCCTATATACAGACACCACTCCTATATTCAGACATCCCCCTATATACAGACATCCCCCTATATACAGACATCTCTACTATATACTGACATCCCCCTATATAGAGACACCACTCCTATATACAGACATCCCTCTATATACAGACATCTCTCCTATATACAAACATCCCTCTATATACAGACACCACTCCTATATACAGACATCCCCCTATATACAGACACCACTCCTATATACAGACACCACTCCTATATGCAGGCACCTCTCCTATACAGACATCCCTCTATATACAGACACCACTCCTATATACAGACATCCCCCTATATACAGACACCACTCCTATATACAGACATCTTCCTATATACAGACACCACTCCTGTATACAGACATCCCCCTATATACAGACACCACTCCTATAAACAGACATCTTTCTATATACAGACAACACTCCTATATACAGACATCCCTCTATATACAGACACCACTCTTATATACAGACATCCCTCTATATACAGACACCACTCCTATATACAGACATCCCTCTGTATACAGACACCACTCCTATATACAGACATCCCTCTATATACAGACACCACTCCTATATACGGACATCCCTCTATATACAGACACCACTCCTATATACAGACATCCCCCTATATACAGACACCACTCCTATATACAGACATCCCTCTATATACAGACACCACTCCTATACACAGACATCCCTCTATATACAGACATCTCTCCTATATACAGACATCCCTCTATATACAGACACCACTCCAATATACAGACATCTCTCTATATACAGACATCTCTCCTATATACAGACATCCCTCTATATACAGACACCACTCCTATATACAGACATCCTGCTATATACAGACATCACTCCTATATACAGACATTCCTCTATATACAGACACCTCTCCTATATACAGACATCCCCCTATATACAGACACCACTCCTATATACAGACATCCCTCTATATACAGACACCACTCCTATATACAGACATCCCTCTATATACAGACATCTCTCCTATATACAGACATCCCCCTATATACAGACACCACTCCTATATACAGACATCCCTCTATATACAGACACCACTCCTATATACAGACATCCCTCTATATACAGACATCTCTCCTATATACAGACATCCCTCTATATACAGACACCACTCCTATATACAGACATCTCTCCTATATACAGACATCCCTCTATATACAGACACCACTCCTATATACAGACATCCCCCTATATACAGACACCACTCCTATATACAGACATCCCTCTATATACAGACACCACTCCTATATACAGACATCCCTCTATATACAGACACCACTCCTATATACAGACATCCCCCTATATACAGACACCACTCCTATATACAGACATCCCCCTATATACAGACACCACTCCTATATACAGACATCCCTCTGTATACAGACACCACTCCAATATACAGACATCCCTCTATATACAGACACCACTCCTATATACAGACATCCCTCTATATACAGACACCACTCCTATATACAGACATCCCTCTATATACAGACATATCTTCTATATTCAGACATCCCCCTATATAGAGACACCACTCCTATATACAGACATCTCTCTGTATACAGACACAACTCCTATATACAGACATGCCTCTATATACAGACACAACTCCTATATACAGACATCCCTCTATATACAGACACCACACCTATATACAGACATCCCTCTATATACAGACATCTCTCCTATATACAGACATCCCTCTATATACAGACACCACTCCTATATACAGACATCCCTCTATATACAGACATCTTTCCTATATACAGACATCCCTCTATATACAGACACCACTCCTATAAACAGACATCCCCCTATATACAGACACCACTCCTATATACAGACATCCCCCTATATACAGACACCACTCCTATATACAGACATCCCTCTGTATAGAGACACCACTCCTATATACAGACATCCCTCTTTATACAAACACCACTCCTATATACAGACTTCCCTCTATATACAGACACCACTCCTATACACAGACATCCCCCTATATACAGACACCACTCCTATAAACAGACATCCCTCTATATACAGACACCACTCCTATATACAGACATCCCTCTGTATACAGACACCACTCCTTTATGCAGACATCCCTCTATATACAGACACCACTGCTATATACAGACATCCCTCTATATACAGACACCACTCCTATATATAGACATCCCTCTATATACAGACATCTCTCCTATATAGAGACATCCCCCTATATACAGACACCACTCCTATATACAGACATCCCTCTATATATAGACACCACTCTTATATACAGACATCCCTCTATATACAGACACCACTCCTATATACATTCATCCCCCTATATACAGACATCACTCCTATATACAGACATCCCTCTATATACAGACACCACTCCTATATACAGACATCCCTCTTTATACAGACACCACTCCTATATACAGACGATCCCCTATATACAGACACCACTCCTATATACAGACATCCCCCTATATACAGACACCACTCCTATATACAGACATCCCTCTAAATACAGACACCACTCTTATATACAGACATTCCCCTATATACAGACTCCTATATACAGGTCAGAGTTGTGGGTCGCTTACTTTTCACACACGGGGCCGGGGGCCACTTACTTTTCACACACGGGGCCGGGGGGCACTTACTTTTCACACACGGGGCCGGGGGGCACTTACTTTTCACACACGGGGCCGGGGGGCACTTACTTTTCACACACGGGGCCGGGGGGCACTTACTTTTCACACACAGGGCCGGGGGCATTTACTTTTCACACACGGGGCCGGGGGGGCACTTACTGTTCACACACGGGGCCGGGGGGGCACTTACTTTTCACACACGGGGCCGGGGGCGCACTTACTTTTCACACACGGGGCCGGGGGCGCACTTACTTTTGCACACGGGGCCGGGGGCGCACTTACTTTTGCACACGGGGCCGGGGGCGCACTTACTTTTGCACACGGGGCCGGGGGCGCACTTACTTTTGCACACGGGGCCGGGGGCGCACTTACTTTTGCACACGGGGCCGGGGGCGCACTTACTTTTGCACACGGGGCCGGGGGCGCACTTACTTTTGCACACGGGGCCGGGGGCGCACTTACTTTTGCACACGGGGCCGGGAGGGCACTTACTTTTCACACACGGGGCCGGGGGGGCACTTACTTTTCACACACGGGGCCGGGTGGGCACTTACTTTTCACACACGGGGCCGGGGGGGGCACTTACTTTTGACACACGGGGCCGGGGGGCACTTACTTTTCACACACGGGGCCGGGGGGCACTTACTTTTCACACACGGGGCCGGGGGGCACTTACTTTTCACACACGGGGCCGGGGGGGCACTTACTTTTCACACACGGGGCCAGGGGGGCACTTACTTTTCACACACGGGGCCGGGGGGGCACTTACTTTTCACACACGGGGCCGGGGGGCACTTACTTTTCACACACGGGGCCGGGGGGCACTTTTCACACACGGGACGGGAGGGTGTCATAGTCACTTTATTCTGATGTTTGACTTTGATAAATGATCATGTCCTAAAATGGACACCGTACATTTGCATAGCTGCCATCTTTGGAAGGTCAAGTTCGGGGTAATGGAAAGTTCGCCATTATTTCCTATGGGAAATTTTTTTTTTTAAATGCGATTTAAATAAAATCTACATATCGGATCGACTATAAAAGTCATAGCACACCTGTCCCCACCGAGGCCTTCGAAACGCCGCCTGAACGGGGTCTCTGCGCCGAGCGGTTCGGGCCGCATTAATTGCAGAAAACGCGGAGAAGAAGAAGAACTAGATGGGCATTTCCTGAAGGAAATACATGGTGCTTGAACAGCGCTGCCAGCTTTACAGCAGCACTTCACACACCAGGGGAGCACTTACTTTTGCACACCCGGGACCGGGGCGCACTTACTTTTGCACACGGGGCCGGGGGCGCGCTTACTTTTGCACACGGGGCCGGGGGCACGCTTACTTTTGCACACGGGGCCAAGGGCGCCATTACTTTTGCACACGGGGCCGGGGGCGCCATTACTTTTGCACACGGGGCCGGGGGCGCCATTACTTTTGCACACGGGGCCGCCATTACTTTTGCACACGGGGCCGGGGGCGCCATTACTTTTGCACACGGGGCCGGGGGCGCCATTACTTTTGCACACGGGGCCGGGGGCGCCATTTCTTTTGCACACGGGGCCGGGGGCGCCATTACTTTTGCACACGGGGCCGGGGGCGCCATTACTATTGCATAAGGGGCCGGGGGCGCCATTACTTTTGCACACGGGGCCGCCATTACTTTTGCACACGGGGCCGGGGGCGCCATTACTTTTGCACACGGGGCCGGGGGCGCCATTACTTTTGCACACGGGGCCGGGGGCGCCATTACTTTTGCACACGGGGCCGGGGGCGCGCTTACTTTTGCACACGGGGCCGGGGGCGCGCTTACTTTTGCACACGGGGCCGGGGGCGCGATTACTTTTGCACACGGGGCCGGGGGCGCGCTTACTTTTGCACACGGGGCTGGGGGCGCCATTACTTTTGCACACGGGGCCGGGGGCGCCATTACTTTTGCACACGGGGCCGGGGGCGCCATTACTTTTGCACACGGGGCTGGGGGCGCCATTACTTTTGCACACGGGGCCGGGGGCACGCTTACTTTTGCACACGGGGCCGGGGGCGCGCTTACTTTTGCACACGGGGCCGGGGGCGCGATTACTTTTGCACACGGGGCCGGGGGCACGCTTACTTTTGCACACGGGGCCGGGGGCGCCATTACTTTTGCACACGGGGCCGGGGGCGCCATTACTTTTGCACACGGGGCCGGGGGCGCGCTTACTTTTGCACACGGGGCCGGGGGCGCCATTACTTTTGCACACGGGGCCGGGGGCGCCATTACTTTTGCACACGGGGCCGGGGGCGCCATTACTTTTGCACACGGGGCCGGGGGCGCCATTACTTTTGCACACGGGGCCGGGGCGCCATTACTTTTGCACACGGGACCGGGGGCGCCATTACTTTTGCACAGGGGGCCGGGGGCGCGCTTACTTTTGCACACGGGGCCGGGGGCGCGCTTACTTTTGCACACGGGGCCGGGGGCGCGCTTACTTTTGCACACGGGGCCGGGGGCGCGCTTACTTTTGCACACGGGGCCGGGGGCGCGCTTACTTTTGCACACGGGGCCGGGGGCGCGCTTACTTTTGCACACGGGGCCAAGGGCGCCATTACTTTTGCACACGGGGCCGGGGGCGCCATTACTTTTGCACACGGGGCCGGGGGCGCCATTACTTTTGCACACGGGGCCGGGGGCGCCATTACTTTTGCACACGGGGCCGGGGGCGCCATTACTTTTGCACACGGGGACGGGGGCGCCATTACTTTTGCACACGGGGCCGGGGGCGCCATTACTTTTGCACACGGGGCCGGGGGCGCCATTACTTTTGCACACGGGGCCGGGGGCGCCATTACTTTTGCACACGGGGCCGGGGGCACCATTACTTTTGCACACGGGGCCGGGGTCGCGCTTACTTTTGCACACGGTGCCAAGGGCGCCATTACTTTTGCACACGGGGCCGGAGGCGCCATTACTTTTGCACACGGGGCCGGAGGCGCCATTACTTTTGCACACGGGGCCGGGGGCGCCATTACTTTTGCACACGGGGCCGGGGGCGCCATTACTTTTGCACACGGGGCCGGGGGCGCCATTACTTTTGCACACGGGGCCGGGGGCCCCATTACTTTTGCACACGGGGCCGGGGGCGCCATTACTTTTGCACACGGGGTCGGGGGCGCCATTACTTTTGCACACGTGGCCGGGGGCGCCATTACTTTTGCACACGGGGCCGGGGGCGCCATTACTTTTGCACACGGGGACGGGGGCGCCATTACTTTTGCACACGGGGCCGGGGGCGCCATTACTTTTGCACACGGGGCCGGGGGCGCCATTACTTTTGCACACGGGGCCGGGGGCGCCATTACTTTTGCACACGGGGCCGGGGGCGCCATTACTTTTGCACACGGGGCCGGGGCGCCATTACTTTTGCACACGGGACCGGGGGCGCCATTACTTTTGCACAGGGTGCCGGGGGCGCCATTACTTTTGCACACGGGGCCGGGGGCGCGCTTACTTTTGCACACGGGGCCGGGGGCGCGCTTACTTTTGCACACGGGGCCAAGGGCGCGCTTACTTTTGCACACGGGGCCGGGGGCGCCATTACTTTTGCACACGGGGCCGGGGGCACCATTACTTTTGCACACGGGGCCGGGGGCGCCATTACTTTTGCACACGGGGCCGGGGGCGCCATTACTTTTGCACACGGGGCCGGGGGCGCCATTACTTTTGCACACGGGGCCGGGGGCGCCATTACTTTTGCACACGGGGCCGCGGGCGCCATTACTTTTGCACACGGGGCCGGGGGCGCCATTACTTTTGCACACGGGGACGGGGGCGCCATTACTTTTACACACGGGGCCGGGGGCGCCATTACTTTTGCACATGGGGACGGGGGCGCCATTACTTTTGCACACGGGGACGGGGGCGCGCTTACTTTTGCACACGGGGCCGGGGGCGCGCTTACTTTTGCACACGGGGCCGGGGGCGCGCTTACTTTTGCACACGGGGCCGGGGGCGCGCTTACTTTTGCACACGGGGCCGGGGGCGCCATTACTTTTGCACACGGGGCCGGGGGCGCCATTACTTTTGCACACGGGGCCGGGGGCGCCATTACTTTTGCACACGGGGCCGGGGGCGCCATTACTTTTGCACACGGGGCCGGGGGCGCCATTACTTTTGCACACGGGGCCGGGGGCGCCATTACTTTTGCACACGGGGCCGGGGGCGCCATTACTTTTGCACACGGGGACGGGGGCGCCATTACTTTTGCACACGGGGACGGGGGCGCCATTACTTTTGCACACGGGGACGGGGGCGCCATTACTTTTGCACACGGGGACGCCATTACTTTTGCACACGGGGACGGGGGCGCCATTACTTTTGCACACGGGGCCGGGGGCGCCATTACTTTTGCACACGGGGACGGGGGCGCCATTACTTTTGCACACGGGGACGGGGGCGCCATTACTTTTGCACACGGGGACGGGGGCGCCATTACTTTTGCACACGGGGACGGGGGCGCCATTACTTTTGCACACGGGGCCGGGGGCGCCATTACTTTTGCACACGGGGCCGGGGGCGCCATTACTTTTGCACACGGGGACGGGGGCGCCATTACTTTTGCACACGGGGCCGGGGGCGCCATTACTTTTGCACACGGGGCCGGGGGCGCCATTACTTTTGCACACGGGGTTGGGGGCGCCATTACTTTTGCACACTGGGCCGGGGGCGCCATTACTTTTGCACACGGGGCCGGGGGCGCGCTTACTTTTGCACACGGGGCCGGGGGCGCCATTACTTTTGCACACGGGGCCGGGGGCGCCATTACTTTTGCACACGGGGCCGGGGGAGCCATTACTTTTGCACACGGGGCCGGGGGCGCCATTACTTTTGCACACGGGGCCGGGGGCGCCATTACTTTTGCACACGGGGCCGGGGGCGCCCTTACTTATGCACACGGGGCCGGGGGCACCCTTACTTTTGCACACGGGGCCGGGGGCGCACTTACTTTTGCACACGGGGCCGGGGGCGCTCTTAATTTTGCACACGGGGCCGGGGGCGCACTTACTTTTGCACACGGGGCCGGGGGCGCACTTACTTTTGCACACGGGGCCGGGGGCGCACTTACTTTTGCACACGGGGCCGGGGGCGCACTTACTTTTGCACACGGGGCCGGGGGCGCCATTACTTTTGCACACGGGGACGGGGGCGCCATTACTTTTACACACGGGGCCGGGGGCGCCATTACTTTTGCACATGGGGACGGGGGCGCCATTACTTTTGCACACGGGGACGGGGGCGCGCTTACTTTTGCACACGGGGCCGGGGGCGCGCTTACTTTTGCACACGGGGCCGGGGGCGCGCTTACTTTTGCACACGGGGCCGGGGGCGCGCTTACTTTTGCACACGGGGCCGGGGGCGCCATTACTTTTGCACACGGGGCCGGGGGCGCCATTACTTTTGCACACGGGGCCGGGGGCGCCATTACTTTTGCACACGGGGCCGGGGGCGCCATTACTTTTGCACACGGGGCCGGGGGCGCCATTACTTTTGCACACGGGGCCGGGGGCGCCATTACTTTTGCACACGGGGCCGGGGGCGCCATTACTTTTGCACACGGGGACGGGGGCGCCATTACTTTTGCACACGGGGACGGGGGCGCCATTACTTTTGCACACGGGGACGGGGGCGCCATTACTTTTGCACACGGGGACGCCATTACTTTTGCACACGGGGACGGGGGCGCCATTACTTTTGCACACGGGGCCGGGGGCGCCATTACTTTTGCACACGGGGACGGGGGCGCCATTACTTTTGCACACGGGGACGGGGGCGCCATTACTTTTGCACACGGGGACGGGGGCGCCATTACTTTTGCACACGGGGACGGGGGCGCCATTACTTTTGCACACGGGGCCGGGGGCGCCATTACTTTTGCACACGGGGCCGGGGGCGCCATTACTTTTGCACACGGGGACGGGGGCGCCATTACTTTTGCACACGGGGCCGGGGGCGCCATTACTTTTGCACACGGGGCCGGGGGCGCCATTACTTTTGCACACGGGGTTGGGGGCGCCATTACTTTTGCACACTGGGCCGGGGGCGCCATTACTTTTGCACACGGGGCCGGGGGCGCGCTTACTTTTGCACACGGGGCCGGGGGCGCCATTACTTTTGCACACGGGGCCGGGGGCGCCATTACTTTTGCACACGGGGCCGGGGGAGCCATTACTTTTGCACACGGGGCCGGGGGCGCCATTACTTTTGCACACGGGGCCGGGGGCGCCATTACTTTTGCACACGGGGCCGGGGGCGCCCTTACTTATGCACACGGGGCCGGGGGCACCCTTACTTTTGCACACGGGGCCGGGGGCGCACTTACTTTTGCACACGGGGCCGGGGGCGCTCTTAATTTTGCACACGGGGCCGGGGGCGCACTTACTTTTGCACACGGGGCCGGGGGCGCACTTACTTTTGCACACGGGGCCGGGGGCGCACTTACTTTTGCACACGGGGCCGGGGGCGCACTTACTTTTGCACACGGGGCCCGGGGCGCACTTACTTTTGCACACGGGGCCGGGGGCGCACTTACTTTTGCACACGGGGCCGGGGGCGCATTTACTTTTGCACACGGGGCCGGGGGCGCACTTACTTTTGCACACGGGGCCGGGGGCGCACTTACTTTTGCACACGGGGCCGGGGGCGCACTTACTTTTGCACACGGGGCCGGGGGCGCACTTACTTTTGCACACGGGCCCAGGGCGCACTTACTTTTGCACACGGGGCCGTGTGATAAATGATCATGTCCTAAAATGGATACCGTACATTTGCATAGCTGCCATCTTTGGAAGGTCAAGTTTGGGGTAATGGAAAGTTCGCCATTATTTCCTATGGGAATTTTTTTTTTTTAAATGCGATTTAAATAAAATCTACATATCGGATCGACTATAAAAGTCATAGCACACCTGTCCCCACCGAGGGCTTCGAAACGCCGCCTGAACGGGGTCTCTGCGCCGAGCGGTTCGGGCCGCATTAATTGCGGAAAACGCGGAGAAGAATAATAATAATAATAAGAAAATATAAGAAATCGGATTACAATATGTTGCTTGAACCTAGGAGGTTCAAGCACCATAATAATAAAATATAAGAAATCGGATTACAATATGTTGCTTGAACCTAGGAGGTTCAAGCACCATAATAATAAAATATAAGAAATCGGATTACAATATGTTGCTTGAACCTAGGAGGTTCAAGCACCATAAATATAAGAAATCGGATTACAATATGTTGCTTGAACCTAGGAGGTTCAAGCACCATAAATATAAGAAATCGGATTACAATATGTTGCTTGAACCTAGGAGGTTCAAGCACCATAATAAGAAGTTATCCACGATGGAATAACAGTATAGTGCTTTGTTCCAAAGCACTATAACTAGATGGGCATTTCCTGAAGGAAATACATGGTGCTTGAACAGCGCTGCCAGCTGCCAATGAACCTCAGGAGCAAGTATGGCATGCAGGGACCTGCCCCTGGGTATCCAATTTGGCCCCTTGGTAGCCACTTTGATGTGCGGGGCCCCTTGTTAGCAACTTTGGCCCCTTGGTAGCCATTTTGGCAAGCAGGAATCCTTGGTAGTCACTTTGGCCACATCCTCTTATATACAAACATCACTCCTATATACAGACACCACTCCTATATACAGACATCCCTCTATATACAGACACCACTACCATATACAGAGATCCCTCTATATACAGATACCACTCCTATATACAGACATACCCCTATATACAGACAGCACTACAATATACAGAAATCCCCCTATATACAGACACCACTTCTATATAAAGACATCCCTCTATATACAGACACCACTCCTATATACAGACACCACTCCTATATGCAGGCACCTCTCCTATATACAGACATCCCTCTATATACAGACACCACTCCTATATACAGACATCCCCCTATATACAGACACCACTCCTATATTCAGACATCCCCCTATATACAGACATCCCCCTATATACAGACATCTCTACTATATACAGACATCCCCCAATATAGAGACACCTCTCCTATTTACAGACACCACTCCTATATACAGACATCCCCCTATATACAGACACCACTCCTATATACAGACATCCCCCTATATACAGACACCACTCCTATATACAGACATCCCCCTATATACAGACACCACTCCTATATACAGACATCCCCCTATATACAGACACCACTCCTATATACAGACATCCCTCTATATACAGACACCACTCCTATATACAGACATCCCTCTATATACAGACACCACTCTTATATACAGACATCCCTCTATATACAGACACCACTCCTATATAAAGACATCCCTCTGTATTCAGACACCACTCCTATATACAGACATCCCTCTATATACAGACACCACTCCTATATACAGATATCCCTCTATATACAGACACCACTCGTATATACAGACATCCCTCTATATACAGACATATCTTCTATATTCAGACATCCCCCTATATAGAGACACCACTCCTATATACAGACATCCCTCTGTATACAGACACAACTCCTAGATACAGACATCCCTCTATATACAGACACCACTCCTATATACAGACATCCCTCTATATACAGGCACCACTCCTATATACAGACATCCTCTATATACAGACATCCCTCTATATACAGACAACACTCCTATATACAGACATCCCTCTATATACAGACATCTCTCCTATATACAGATATCCATCTATATACAGACACCACTCCTAAATACAGACATCCCCCTATATACAGACACCACTCCTATATACAGACATCCCTCTATATACAGACACCACTCCTATATACAGACATCCCTCTATATACAGACACCACTCCTATATACAAACATCCCTCTATATACAGACACCACTCCTATATACAGACATCCCTCTATATACAGACACCACTCCTATATACAGACATCCCTCTATATACAGACACCACTCCTATATACAGATATCCCCCTATATTCAGACACCACTCCTATATACAGATATCCCCCTATATACAGACAGCACTCTTATATACAGACATCCCTCTGTATACAGACACCACTCCTATATACAGACATCCCTCTATATACAGACACCAATCCTATATACAGACATCCCTCTATATACAGACACCACTACTATATACAGACATCCCCCTATATACAGACACCACTCCTATATACAGACACCACTCCTATATACAGACATCCCTCTGTATACAGACACCACTCCTATATACAGACATCCCTCTATATACAGACACCACTCCTATATACAGACATCCCTCTATATACAGACACCACTCCTATATACAGACATCCCTCTATATACAGACACCACTCCTATATACAGACATCCCTGTATATACAGACATCTCTCCTATATAGAGACATCCCTCTATATACAGACACCACTCCTATATACAGACATCCCCCTATATACAGACACCACACCTATATACAGACATCCCCCTATATACAGACACCACTCCTATATACAGACATCCCTCTGTATACAGACACCACTCCTATATACAGACATCCCTCTATATACAGACACCACTCCTATATACAGACATCCCCCTATATACAGACACCACTCCTATATACAGACATCCCTCTATATACAGACACCACTCCTATATACAGACATCCCTCTATATACAGACACCACTCCTATATACAGACAATCCCCTATATACAGACACCACTCCTATATACAGACATCCCTCTATATACAGACACCACTCCTATATACATACATCCCTCTATATACAGACACCACTCCTATATACAGACATCCCTCTGTATAAAGACACCACTCCTATATACAGACATCCCTCTACATACAGACACCACATCTATATACAGACATCCCTCTGTATACAGACACCACTCCTATATACAGACATCCCTCTATATAGACACCACTCCTATATACAGACATCCCTCTATATACAGACACTACTCCTATATGCAGACATCCCCCTATATACAGACACCACTCCTATATACAGACATCCCTCTATATACAGACACCACTCCTATATACAGACATCCCTCTATATACAGACACCACTCCTATATACAGACAATTCCCTATATACAGACACCACTCCTATATACAGACATCCCTCTATATACAGACACCACTCCTATATACAGACATCCCTCTATATACAGGCACCACTCCTATATACAGACATCCCTCTATATACAGACATCTCTCCTATATACAGACATCCCTCTATATACAGACAACACTCCTATATACAGACATCCCTCTATATACAGACATCTCTCCTATATACAGATATCCATCTATATACAGACACCACTCCTAAATACAGACATCCCCCTATATACAGACACCACTCCTATATACAGACATCCCTCTATATACAGACACCACTCCTATATACAGACATCCCTCTATATACAGACACCACTCCTATATACAAACATCCATCTATATACAGACACCACTCCTATATACAGACATCCCTCTATATACAGACACCACTCCTATATACAGACATCCCTCTATATACAGACACCACTCCTATATACAGATATCCCCCTATATACAGACACCACTCCTATATACAGACATCCCCCTATATACAGACACCACTCCTATATACAGACATCCCTCTGTATACAGACACCACTCCTATATACAAACATCCCTCTATATACAGACACCAATCCTATATACAGACATCCCTCTATATACAGACACCACTCCTATATACAGACATCCCCCTATATACAGACACCACTCCTATATACAGACATCCCTCTGTATACAGACACCACTCCTATATACAGACATCCCTCTATATACAGACACCACTCCTATATACAGACATCCCTCTATTTACAGACACCACTCCTATATACAGACATCCCTCTATATACAGACATATCTTCTATATTCAGACATCCCCCTATATAGAGACACCACTCCTATATACAGACATCCCTCTGTATACAGACACAACTCCTATATACAGACACCACTCCTATATACAGACATCCCTCTATATACAGGCACCACTCCTATATACAGACATCCCTCTATATACAGACATCTCTCCTATATACAGACATCCCTCTATATACAGACAACACTCCTATATACAGACATCCCTCTATATACAGACATCTCTCCTATATACAGATATCCATCTATATACAGACACCACTCCTAAATACAGACATCCCCCTATATACAGACACCACTCCTATATACAGACATCCCTCTATATACAGACACCACTCCTATATACAGACATCCCTCTATATACAGACACGACTCCTATATACAAACATCCCTCTATATACAGACACCACTCCTATATACAGACATCCCTCTATATACAGACACCACTCCTATATACAGACATCCCTCTATATACAGACACCACTCCTATATACAGATATCCCCCTATATACAGACACCACTCCTATATACAGATATCCCCCTATATACAGACAGCACTCTTATATACAGACATCCCTCTGTATACAGACACCACACCTATATACAGACATCCCTCTATATACAGACACCAATCCTATATACAGACATCCCTCTATATACAGACACCACTACTATATACAGACATCCCCCTATATACAGACACCACTCCTATATACAGACATCCCTCTGTATACAGACACCACTCCTATATACAGACATCCCTCTATATACAGACACCACTTTTATATACAGACATCCCTCTATATACAGACACCACTCCTATATACAGACATCCCTCTATATACAGACACCACTCCTATATACAGACATCCCTGTATATACAGACATCTCTCCTATATAGAGACATCCCTCTATATACAGACACCACTCCTATATACAGACATCCCCCTATATACAGACACCACACCTATATACAGACATCCCCCTATATACAGACACCACTCCTATATACAGACATCCCTCTGTATACAGACACCACTCCTATATACAGACATCCCTCTATATACAGACACCACTCCTATATACAGACATCCCCCTATATACAGACACCACTCCTATATACAGACATCCCTCTATATACAGACACCACTCCTATATACAGACATCCCTCTATATACAGACACCACTCCTATATACAGACAATCCCCTATATACAGACACCACTCCTATATACAGACATCCCTCTATATACAGACACCACTCCTATGTACATACATCCCTCTATATACAGACACCACTCCTATATACAGACATCCCTCTGTATAAAGACACCACTCCTATATACAGACATCCCTCTACATACAGACACCACATCTATATACAGACATCCCTCTGTATATAGACACCACTCCTATATACAGACATCACTCTATATACAGACACTACTCCTATATGCAGACATCCCCCTATATACAGACACCACTCCTATATACAGACATCCCTCTATATACAGACACCACTCCTATATACAGACATCCCTCTATATACAGACACCACTCCTATATACAGACAATCCCCTATATACAGACACCACTCCTATATACAGACATCCCTCTATATACAGACACCACTCCTACATACAGACATCCCTCTATATACAGACACCACTCCTATATACAGACATCCCTCTGTATACAGACACCACTCCTATATACGGACATCCCTCTATATATAGAGACACCACTCCTATATACAGACATCTCTCTATATACAGACACCACTACTATATACAGACATCCCTCTATATACAGACACCACTCCTATATACACACATCCTCCTATATACAGACACCACTCCTATATACAGGCATCCCCCTATATACAGACACCACTCCTATATACAGACATCCCTCTGTATACAGACACCACTCCTATATACAGACATCCCTCTATATACAGACACCACTCCTATATACAGACAACCCTCTGTATACAGACACCACTCCTATATACAGACATCCCTCTATATACAGACATATCTTCTATATTCAGACATCCCCCTATATAGAGACACCACTCCTATATACAGACATCCCTCTGTATACAGACACAACTCCTATATACAGACATCCCTCTATATACAGACACCACTCCTATATACAGACATCCCTCTATATACAGGCACCACTCCTATATACAGACATCCCTCTATATACAGACATCTCTCCTATATACAGACATCCCTCTATATACAGACATCTCTCCTATATACAGATATCCTCTATATACAGACACCACTCCTAAATACAGACATCCCCCTATATACAGACACCACTCCTATATACAGACATCCCTCTATATACAGACACCACTCCTATATACAGACATCCCTCTATATACAGACACCACTCCTATATACAAACATCCCTCTATATACAGACACCACTCCTATATACAGACATCCCTCTATATACAGACACCACTCCTATATACAGACATCCCTCTATATACAGACACCACTCCTATATACAGATATCCCCATATATACAGACACCATTCCTATATACAGACATCCCCCTATATACAGACACCACTCCTATATACAGACATCCCTCTGTATACAGACACCACTCCTATATACAAACATCTCTCTATATACAGACACCAATCCTATATACAGACATCCCTCTATATACAGACACCACTCCTATATACAGACATCCCCCTATATACAGACACCACTCCTATATACAGACATCCCTCTGTATACAGACACCACTCCTATATACAGACATCCCTCTGTATACAGACACCACTCCTATATACATACATCCCTCTATATACAGACACCACTCCTATATACAGACATCCCTCTATATACAGACACCACTCCTATATACAGACATCCCTCTATATACAGACATATCTTCTATATTCAGACATCCCCCTATATAGAGACACCACTCCTATATACAGACATCCCTCTGTATACAGACACAACTCCTATATACAGACATCCCTCTATATACAGACACCACTCCTATATACAGACATCCCTCTATATACAGGCACCACTCCAATATACAGACATCCCTCTATATACAGACATCTCTCCTATATACAGACATCCCTCTATATACAGACAACACTCCTATATACAGACATCCCTCTATATACAGACATCTCTACTATATACAGATATCCATCTATATACAGACACCACTCCTAAATACAGACATCCCCCTATATACAGACACCACTCCTATATACAGACATCCCTCTATATACAGACACCACTCCTATATACAGACATCCCTCTATATACAGACACCACTCCTATATACAAACATCCCTCTATATACAGACACCACTCCTATATACAGACATCCCTCTATATACAGACACCACTCCTATCTACAGACATCCCTCTATATACAGACACCACTCCTATATACAGATATCCCCCTATATACAGACACCACTCCTATATACAGACATCCCCCTATATACAGACACCACTCTTATATACAGACATCCCTCTGTATACAGACACCACTCCTATATACAGACATCCCTCTATATACAGACAACAATCCTATATACAGACATCCCTCTATATACAGACACCACTACTATATACAGACATCCCCCTATATACAGACACCACTCCTATATACAGACATCCCTCTGTGTACAGACACCACTCCTATATACAGACATCCCTCTATATACAGACACCACTCCTATATACAGACATCCCTCTATATACAGACACCACTCCTATATACAGACATCCCTCTATATACAGACACCACTCCTATATACATACATCCCTCTATATACAGACACCACTCCTATATACAGACATCCCTCTGTATACAGACACCACTCCTATATACAGACATCCCTCTACATACAGACACCACATCTATATACAGACATCCCTCTGTATACAGACACCACTCCTATATGCAGACATCCCTCTATATAGACACCACTCCTATATACAGACATCCCTCTATATACAGACACTACTCCTATATGCAGACATCCCTCTATATACAGACATAACTCCTATATACAGACATCCCTCTATATACAGACACCACTCCTACATACAGACATCCCCCTATATACAGACACCACTCTTATATACAGACATCCCTCTATATAGACACCACTCCTATATACAGACATCCCTCTATATACAGACACTACTCCTATATGCAGACATCCCCCTATATACAGACACCACTCCTATATACAGACATCCCTCTATATACAGACACCACTCCTATATACAGACATCTCTCTATATACAGACACCACTCCTACATACAGACATCCCTCTATATACAGACACCACTCCTATATACAGACACCACTCCTATATACAGACATCCCTCTATATATAGAGACACCACTCCTATATACAGACATCCCTCTATATACAGACACCACTACTATATACAGACATCCCTCTATATACAGACACCACTCCTATATACAGACATCCCTGTATATACAGACATCTCTCCTATATACAGACATCCCTCTATATACAGACACCACTCCTATATACAGACATCCCCCTATATACAGACAACACTCCTATATACAGACATCCCCCTATATACAGACACCACTCCTATATACAGACATCCCTCTGTATACAGACACCACTCCTATATACAGACATCCCTCTATATACAGACATAACTCCTATATACAGACATCCCTCTATATACAGACACCACTCCTATATACAGACATCCCCCTATATACAGACACCACTCTTATATACAGACATCCCTCTATATACAGACACCACTCCTATATACAGACATCCCTCTGTATACAGACACCACTACTATATGCAGACATCCCTCTATATACAGACACCACTCCTATATAAAGACATCCCTCTATGTACAGACACCACTCCTATATACAGACATCCCTCTATATACAGACATCTCTCCTATATACAGACATCCCTCTATATACAGACACCACTCCTATATACAGACATCCCTCTATATACAGACACCACTCCTATATACATACATCCCTCTATATACAGACACCACTCCTATATACAGACATCCCTCTGTATACAGACACCACTCCTATATACAGACATCCCTCTACATACAGACACCACATCTATATACAGACATCCCTCTGTATACAGACACCACTCCTATATGCAGACATCCCTCTATATAGACACCACTCCTATATACAGACATCCCTCTATATACAGACACTACTCCTATATGCAGACATCCCCCTATATACAGACACCTGTTGTGAATTTGGATTCTGGGCTCCCCCGGTGGCTACTGGTGGAATTGAACTGGTGTCTTCATCTTCTCTGTTCACCTGTTCCCATCAAGATGTGGGAGTCGCTATATAACCTTGCTGCTCTGTTAGTTGCTTGCCGGTCAACAATGTTATCAGAAGCCTCTCTGTGCTTGTTCCTGCTCCTAGACAACTACTAGATAAGTTGGACTCTTGTCCATGTTTGTTTTTGCATTTTGGTTCCAGTTCACAGCTGTAGTTTCGTTACTGTGTCTGGAAAGCTCTTGTGAACAGGAATTGCCACTCTGGTGTTATGAGTTAATGCCAGAGTTTTAAAGTAATTTCTGGATGGTGTTTTTGATTAGGGTTTTCAGCTGACCATGAAAGTGTCCTTTCTGTCTTCTGCTATGTAGTAAGTGGACCTCAAATTTGCTAAACCTATTTTCATACTACGTTTGTTATTTCATCTTAATTCGCCGCCAATACATGTGGGGGGCCTCTGTCTCCTTTTGGGGTATTTCTCTAGAGGTGAGCTAGGACTAATATTTTCCTCTGCTAGCATTATTTAGTCCTCCGGCTGGTGCTGGGCGTCTGGAATCAACGTAGGCATGCTACCCGGCCACTGCTAGTTGTGTGTTAGGTTTAGTTCATGGTCAGCTCAGTTCCCATCTTCCAAGAGCTAGTTCCTATATATGCTTATGCTATGATCTCTTGCCATTGAGATCATGACAGTTTGACCGGCCCACTAAAGGGTTAAAATCCTTGGCTGAGAAAGGAGAGAAAATAGTAGTCTGCTGAAATTTTTTTTTTTTTTTTTTTTCTCTCCTTTGAATGGCTCTGTGTCCACCTGTTTGTAATGGATCTTCAGAGTGTAACTGCAGGTTTGAATAATCTCGCCACGAAGGTACAAAATTTGCAAGATTTTGTTTGTCATGCACCTGTATCTGAGCCGAGAATTCCTTTGCCGGAATTTTTCTCGGGGAATAGATCTGGGTTTCAGAATTTTCGAAATAATTGCAAATTATTTTTGTCCCTGAAATCTCGCTCTGCCGGAGACCCTGCACAGCAGGTCAGGATTGTGATTTCCTTGCTCCGGGGCGACCCTCAAGACTGGGCTTTTTCATTGACACCAGGGGATCCTGCGTTGCTCAATGTGGATGCGTTTTTTCTGGCCTTGGGGTTGCTTTATGACGAACCTCATTTGGAGCTTCAGGCAGAAAAAACTTTGATGTCCCTATCTCAGGGGCAAGATGAAGCGGAAATTTACTGCCAAAGATTCCGTAAATGGTCTGTGCTTACTCAGTGGAATGAGTGCGCCCTGGCGGCGACTTTCAGAGAGGGTCTCTCTGATGCCATTAAGGATGTTATGGTGGGGTTCCCTGTGCCTGCGGGTCTGAATGAGTCCATGACAATGGCTATTCAGATCGATAGGCGTTTGCGGGAGCGCAAACCAGTGCACCATCTGGCGGTGTCCACTGAGAAATCGCCAGAGAGTATGCAGTGTGATAGAATTCTGTCCCGAAGCGAGCGGCAGAATTTTAGACGGAAAAATGGGTTGTGTTTCTATTGTGGTGATTCTACTCATGTTATATCAGCATGCTCTAAGCGCACTAAAAAACTTGGTAAATCTGTTTCCATTTGCACCTTACCGTCTAAGTTTATTCTATCTGTGACCCTGATTTGCTCTTTGTCATCTATTACCACGGACGCCTATGTCGACTCTGGCGCCGCTTTGAGTCTTATGGATTGGTCCTTTGCCAAACGCTGTGGGTATGATTTAGAGCCTTTGGAGACTCCTATTCCTCTGAAGGGGATTGACTCCACCCCATTGGCTAATAATAAACCACAATACTGGACACAAGTAACTATGCGTATTAATCCGGGTCACCAGGAGATTATTCGCTTTCTGGTGCTGTATAATCTACATGATGATTTGGTGCTAGGATTGCCTTGGCTGCAATCTCACAACCCAGTCCTCGACTGGAGAGCTATGTCTGTGTTGAGCTGGGGATGTAAGGGGGCTCATGGGGATGTACCTGTGGTTTCCATTTCATCATCTATTCCCTCTGAAATTCCTGAGTTCCTGTCTGACTATCGTGACGTCTTTGAAGAATCCAAGCTTGGTTCGTTACCTCCGCACCGAGAGTGCGATTGTGCCATAGATTTAATCCCGGGTAGTAAATACCCAAAGGGTCGTTTATTTAATCTGTCTGTGCCTGAACATGCTGCTATGCGAGAATATATAAAGGAGTCCTTGGAAAAGGGACATATTCGTCCATCGTCATCTCCCTTAGGAGCCGGTTTTTTCTTTGTGTCAAAAAAAGACGGCTCTTTGAGACCATGTATTGATTATCGGCTTTTGAATAAAATCACTGTTAAATATCAATACCCATTGCCGTTGCTGACTGATTTGTTTGCTCGCATAAAGGGGGCCAAGTGGTTCTCTAAGATTGACCTTCGTGGGGCGTATAATTTGGTGCGAATCAGGCAGGGGGATGAGTGGAAAACCGCATTTAATACGCCCGAGGGCCACTTTGAGTATTTAGTGATGCCTTTTGGTCTTTCAAATGCCCCTTCAGTCTTCCAGTCCTTTATGCATGACATTTTCCGCGATTATTTGGATAAATTTATGATTGTGTATCTGGATGATATTCTGATTTTTTCGGATGACTGGGACTCTCATGTCCAACAAGTCAGGAGGGTTTTTCAGGTTTTGCGGTCTAATTCTTTGTGTGTGAAGGGTTCTAAGTGTGTTTTTGGGGTACAGAGGATTTCCTTTTTGGGATATATTTTTTCCCCCTCTTCCATTGAAATGGATCCTGTCAAGGTTCAAGCTATTTGTGATTGGACGCAGCCCTCTTCTCTTAAGAGTCTTCAGAAATTTTTGGGCTTTGCTAACTTTTATCGTCGATTTATTGCTGGTTTTTCGGATATTGCTAAGCCATTGACCGATTTGACTAAGAAGGGTGCTGATGTTGCTGATTGGTCCCCTGATGCTGTGGAGGCCTTTCGGGAGCTTAAGCGCCGTTTTTCCTCTGCCCCTGTGTTGCGTCAGCCTGATGTTGCTCTACCTTTTCAGGTTGAGGTCGACGCTTCTGAGATCGGAGCTGGGGCAGTGTTGTCGCAGAAAAGTTCTGACTGCTCCGTTATGAGGCCTTGTGCCTTCTTTTCCCGTAAATTTTCGCCCGCTGAGCGGAATTATGATGTTGGGAATCGGGAGCTTTTGGCCATGAAGTGGGCTTTTGAGGAGTGGCGCCATTGGCTTGAGGGGGCCAGACATCAGGTGGTGGTATTGACTGACCACAAAAATTTGATTTATCTTGAGACCGCCAGGCGCCTGAATCCTAGACAGGCGCGCTGGTCATTATTTTTCTCTCGGTTTAATTTTGTGGTGTCATACCTACCGGGTTCTAAGAATGTTAAGGCGGATGCCCTTTCTAGGAGTTTTGAGCCTGACTCACCTGGTAACTCTGAGCCCACAGGTATCCTTAAGGATGGAGTGGTATTGTCAGCCGTTTCTCCAGACCTGCGGCGGGCCTTGCAGGAGTTTCAGGCGGATAGACCTGATCGTTGCCCACCTGATAAACTGTTTGTTCCTGATGATTGGACCAGTAGAGTCATCTCTGAGGTTCATTCTTCTGCGTTGGCAGGTCATCCTGGCATTTTTGGTACCAGGGATTTGGTGGCAAGGTCCTTCTGGTGGCCTTCCCTGTCACGAGATGTGCGAGGCTTTGTGCAGTCTTGTGACGTTTGTGCTCGGGCCAAGCCTTGTTGTTCTCGGGCTAGTGGATTGTTGTTGCCCTTGCCTATTCCTAAGAGGCCTTGGACGCACATCTCGATGGATTTTATTTCAGATCTGCCTGTTTCTCAGAAGATGTCTGTCATCTGGGTGGTGTGTGACCGTTTCTCTAAGATGGTCCATCTGGTTCCCTTGCCTAAGTTGCCTTCTTCTTCCGAGTTGGTTCCTCTGTTTTTTCAAAATGTTGTTCGTTTGCATGGTATTCCTGAGAATATCGTTTCTGACAGAGGGACCCAATTCGTGTCTAGATTTTGGCGGGCATTCTGTGCTAGGATGGGCATAGAT
The DNA here is from genome assembly GCF_051348905.1 of Ranitomeya variabilis. Classification (NCBI taxonomy): domain Eukaryota; kingdom Metazoa; phylum Chordata; class Amphibia; order Anura; family Dendrobatidae; genus Ranitomeya; species Ranitomeya variabilis. The sequence continues at coordinate 134,122,416 of NC_135239.1, forward strand.
TTATCTTTTTCGTCCGCTTTCCATCCTCAGACGAATGGCCAGACCGAGCGGATTAATCAGACCCTGGAGACATATCTGAGGTGTTTTGTGTCTGCTGACCAGGATGATTGGGTTGCTTTTTTGCCATTGGCGGAGTTCGCTCTCAATAATCGGGCCAGCTCTGCCACTTTGGTGTCCCCGTTTTTCTGTAATTCGGGGTTTCATCCTCGATTTTCCTCTGGTCAGGTGGAATCTTCGGATTGTCCTGGAGTGGATGCTGTGGTGGAGAGATTGCATCAGATCTGGGGGCAGGTGGTGGACAATTTGAGGTTGTCCCAGGAGAAGACTCAGCTTTTTGCCAACCGCCACCGTCGTGTTGGTCCTCGGCTTTGTGTTGGGGATTTGGTGTGGTTGTCTTCTCGTTTTGTCCCTATGAGGGTCTCTTCTCCTAAGTTTAAGCCTCGGTTTATTGGTCCGTATAAGATATTGGAGATTCTTAACCCTGTTTCCTTCCGTTTGGACCTCCCTGCATCCTTTTCTATTCATAACGTTTTTCATCGGTCATTATTGCGCAGGTATGAGGTACCGGTTGTGCCTTCCGTTGAGCCTCCTGCTCCGGTGTTGGTTGAGGGTGAGTTGGAGTACGTTGTGGAGAAAATCTTAGACTCTCGTGTTTCCAGACGGAGACTCCAGTATCTGGTCAAGTGGAAGGGATACGGCCAGGAGGATAATTCTTGGGTGAATGCATCTGATGTTCATGCCTCTGATCTGGTTCGTGCCTTTCATAGGGCCCATCCTGATCGCCCTGGTGATTCTGGTGAGGGTTCGGTGCCCCCTCCTTGAGGGGGGGGTACTGTTGTGAATTTGGATTCTGGGCTCCCCCGGTGGCTACTGGTGGAATTGAACTGGTGTCTTCATCTTCTCTGTTCACCTGTTCCCATCAAGATGTGGGAGTCGCTATATAACCTTGCTGCTCTGTTAGTTGCTTGCCGGTCAACAATGTTATCAGAAGCCTCTCTGTGCTTGTTCCTGCTCCTAGACAACTACTAGATAAGTTGGACTCTTGTCCATGTTTGTTTTTGCATTTTGGTTCCAGTTCACAGCTGTAGTTTCGTTACTGTGTCTGGAAAGCTCTTGTGAACAGGAATTGCCACTCTGGTGTTATGAGTTAATGCCAGAGTTTTAAAGTAATTTCTGGATGGTGTTTTTGATTAGGGTTTTCAGCTGACCATGAAAGTGTCCTTTCTGTCTTCTGCTATGTAGTAAGTGGACCTCAAATTTGCTAAACCTATTTTCATACTACGTTTGTTATTTCATCTTAATTCGCCGCCAATACATGTGGGGGGCCTCTGTCTCCTTTTGGGGTATTTCTCTAGAGGTGAGCTAGGACTAATATTTTCCTCTGCTAGCATTATTTAGTCCTCCGGCTGGTGCTGGGCGTCTGGAATCAACGTAGGCATGCTACCCGGCCACTGCTAGTTGTGTGTTAGGTTTAGTTCATGGTCAGCTCAGTTCCCATCTTCCAAGAGCTAGTTCCTATATATGCTTATGCTATGATCTCTTGCCATTGAGATCATGACAGACACCACTCCTATATACAGACATCCCTCTATATACAGACACCACTCCTATATACAGACATCCCTCTATATACAGACACCACTCCTATATACAGACAATCCCCTATATACAGACACCACTCCTATATACAGACATCTCTCTATATACAGACACCACTCCTACATACAGACATCCCTCTATATACAGACACCACTCCTATATACAGGCATCCCTCTGTATACAGACACCACTCCTATATACAGACATCCCTCTATATATAGAGACACCACTCCTATATACAGACATCCGTCTATATACAGACACCACTACTATATACAGACATCCCTCTATATACAGACACCACTCCTATATACAGACATCCCTGTATATACAGACATCTCTCCTATATACAGACATCCCTCTATATACAGACACCACTCCTATATACAGACATCCCCCTATATACAGACAACACTCCTATATACAGACATCCCCCTATATACAGACACCACTCCTATATACAGACATCCCTCTGTATACAGACACCACTCCTATATACAGACATCCCTCTATATACATACATAACTCCTATATACAGACATCCCTCTATATACAGACACCACTCCTATATACAGACATCCCCTATATACAGATACCACTCTTATATACAGACATCCCTCTATATACAGACACCACTCCTATATACAGACATCCCTCTGTATACAGACACCACTACTATATGCAGACATCCCTCTATATACAGACACCACTCCTATATAAAGACATCCCTCTATGTACAGACACCACTCCTATATACAGACATCCCTCTATATACAGACATCTCTCCTATATACAGACATCCCTCTATATACAGACACCACTCCTATATACAGACATCCCTCTATATACAGACATCTCTCCTTTATACAGATATCCCTCTATATACAGACACCACTCCTATATACAGACATCCCCCTATATACAGACACCACTCTTATATACAGACATCCCTCTATATACAAACACCACTCCTATATACAGACATCCCCCTATATACAGACACCACTCCTATATACAGACATCCCCCTATATACAGACACCACTCCTATATACAGACATCCCCCTATATACAGACACCACTCCTATATACAGACATCCCTCTATATACAGACACCACTCCTATATACAGACATCCCCCTGTATACAGACACCACTCCTATATACAGACATCCCTCTGTATACAGACACCACTCCTATATACAGACATCCCTCTATATACAGACACCACTCCTATATACAGACATCCCTCTATATACAGACACCACTCCTATATACAGACATCCCTCTATATACAGACACCACTCCTATATACATACATCCCTCTATATACAGACACCACTCCTATATACAGACATCCCTCTGTATACAGACACCACTCCTATATACAGACATCCCTCTACATACAGACACCACATCTATATACAGACATCCCTCTGTATACAGACACCACTCCTATATGCAGACATCCCTCTATATAGACACCACTCCTATATACAGACATCCCTCTATATACAGACACTACTCCTATATGCTGACATCCCCCTATATACAGACACCACTCCTATATACAGACATCCCTCTATATACAGACACCACTCCTATATACAGACATCCCTCTATATACAGACACCACTCCTATATACAGACATCCCTCTATATACAGACACCACTCCTATATACAGACATCCCCCTGTATACAGACACCACTCCTATATACAGACATCCCTCTGTATACAGACACCACTCCTATATACAGACATCCCTCTATATACAGACACCACTCCTATATACATACATCCCTCTATATTCAGACACCACTCTTATATACAGACATCCCTCTGTATACAGGCACCACTCCTATATACAGACATCCCTCTATATACAGACACCACTCCTATATACAGACATCCCTCTATATACAGACACCACTCCTATATACAGACATCCCCCTATATACAGACATCACTCCTATATATAGACATCCCTCTATATACAGACACCACTCCTATATACAGACATCCCTCTATATACAGACACCACTCCAATATACAGACAATCCCCTATATACAGACACCACTCCTATATACCGACATCCCCCTATATACAGACACCACTCCTATATACAGACATTCCTCTAAATACAGACACCACTCCTATATACAGACATCCCCCTATAACAGACTCCTATATACAGGTCAGAGTTGTGGGTCACTTACTTTTCACACACGGGGCCGGGGGGGCACTTACTTTTCACACACGGGGTCGGGGGGCACTTACTTTTCACACACGGGGCGGAACTTACTTTTCCCACATGGGGCCGGGGGGGCACTTACTTTTCACACATGGGGCCGGGGGGCACTTACTTTTCACACACGGGGCCGGGGGGGCACTTACTTTTCACACACGGGGCCGGGGGGCACTTACTTTTCACACACGGGGCCGGGGGGCACTTACTTTTCACACACGGGGCCGGGGGGCACTTACTTTTCACATACGGGGCCGGGGGGGGCACTTACTTTTCACACACGGGGCCGGGGGGCACTTACTTTTCACACACAGGGCCGGGGGGCACTTACTTTTCACACACGTGGCCAGGGGGGCACTTACTTTTCACACATTGGGCCGGGGAGGCACTTACTTTTTACACACGGGGCCGGGGGGCACTTACTTTTCACACACGGGGCCGGGGGCGCACTTACTTTTGCACACGGGGCCAGGGGCGCACTTACTTTTGCACATGGGGCCGGGGTCGCACTTACTTTTGCACACGGGGCCGGGGGCGCACTTACTTTTGCACACGGGGCCGGGGGCGCACTTACTTTTGCACACGGGGCCGGGGGCGCACTTACTTTTGCACACGGGGCCAGGGGCGCACTTACTTTTGCACACGGGGCCGGGGGCGCACTTACTTTTGCACACGGGGCCGGGGGCGCACTTACTTTTGCACACGGGGCCGGGGGCGCACTTACTTTTGCACACGGGGCCGGGGGCGCACTTACTTTTGCACACGGGGCCGGGGGCGCACTTACTTTTGCACACGGGGCCGGGGGCGCACTTACTTTTGCACACGGGGCCGGGGGCGCACTTACTTTTGCACACGGGGCCGGGGGCGCACTTACTTTTCACACACGGGGCCGGGGGGGCATTTACTTTTCACACAAGGGGCCGGGGGGGCACTTACTTTTCACACACGGGGTCGGGGGGGCACTTACTTTTGACACACGGGGCCGGGGGGCCCTTACTTTTGACACACGGGGAAGGGGGGCACTTACTTTTCACACACGGGGCCGGGGGGCACTTACTTTTCACACATGGGGCCGGGGGGCACTTACTTTTCACACACGGGGCCGGGGGGCACTTATCACACACTGGGCCGGGGGGCACTTACTTTTCACACACGGGACGAGAGGGTGTCATAGTCACTTTATTCTGATGTTTGACTTTGATAAATGATCATGTCCTAAAATGGACACCGTACATTTGCATAGCTGCCATCTTTGGAAGGTCAAGTTGGGGGTAATGGAAAGTTCGCCATTATTTCCTATGGGAATTTTTTTTTTTTAAATGTGATTTAAATAAAATCTACATATCGGATCGACTATAAAAGTCATAGCACACCTGTCCCCACCGAGGCCTTCGAAACGCCGCCTGAACGGGGTCTCTGCGCCGAGCGGTTCGGGCCGCATTAATTGCGGAAAACGCGGAGAAGAAGAAGAATAATAAAATATAAGAAATCGGATTACAATATGTTGCTTGAACCTAGGAGGTTCAAGCACCATAATAAGAAGAAGTTATCCACGTTCGGATTACAATATAGTGCTTTGTTCCAAAGCACTATAATAATAAGAAGAAGTTTACCACGGTGGAATAACAGTATAGTGCTTTGTTCCAAAGCACTATAATAATAATAAGAAGAAGTTATCCACGATGGAATAACAGTATAGTGCTTTGTTCCAAAGCACTATAATAATAAGAAATCGGATTACAATATGTTGCTTGAACCTAGGAGGTTCAAGCACCATAAATATAAGAAATCGGATTACAATATGTTGCTTGAACCTAGGAGGTTCAAGCACCATAAATATAAGAAATCGGATTACAATATGTTGCTTGAACCTAGGAGGTTCAAGCACCATAATAAAATATAAGAAATCGGATTACAATATGTTGCTTGAACCTAGGAGGTTCAAGCACCATAATAAGTTATCCACGTTCGGATTACAATATAGTGCTTTGTTCCAAAGCACTATAATAAGTTATCCACGATGGAATAACAGTATAGTGCTTTGTTCCAAAGCACTATAATAATAATAAGAAGTTTACCACGATGGAATAACAGTATAGTGCTTTGTTCCAAAGCACTATAATAAGAATAAGAAGAAGTTATCCACGATGGAATAACAGTATAGTGCTTTGTTCCAAAGCACTATAATAAGAATAAGAAGAAGTTTACCACGGTGGAATAACAGTATAGTGCTTTGTTCCAAAGCACTATAATAAGAAGTTTACCACGGTGGAATAACAGTATAGTGCTTTGTTCCAAAGCACTATAACTAGATGGGTATTTCCTGAAGGAACTACAGATAGTGCTTTGGAATGGTGCCCGGGCTGCCCTTGCAAGACTTTCACACTTGGGTGCCCCTCAGGTGCTGGTTTGGTAGTTGTAGCCCCTCAGTGTTGAGCTTAACCCCTGGGGATCTCCTGAGGCCACTTGCGCCTCCTAGGGCCCATTTTATTTTGATCTTCAGAAAATGTAAGAGCAAATTAAAAGTGGAAATTGCAGATCTGACACCGGCCAACATGTGGAAGATCCCCAGAAAATATAAGGTGAAGTTTAACCCCTTAATGACAGCCAATACGTCTTTTAACTGTCCCGATATATAAGAGAATAGCCTCCCCATACAGGTGACAATCCAGCAGCTGTCGGCTGTACACTATAGCTGACAACTTTCTGTATCAGCCACGATCAGTGTTGTCACCATCCAAATCTGTTTAACCCCTTAGATGCTGCTGTAAGTAGTGACTACATCATTATATATGGTTAACAGAGTGTAGGGGCTTCCTCTTTATCCCAATTGATGCCCTCAGATCATGATTGTGTGGCCCTGATGTTTGCCATGGCAATTCACAACCAAATATTCACAACCAAATATCGGCCTTAGAGTCTGCCGGCTGTAGTAATCTGTTCAGAAGTTATTTTTAGGTGGTAAAAATACACATTTTGATTTCTGTCATACCACTTTGCATTAATTCCTGTAAAGCACCTGAAGGGTTAATATACTACCTGACAGCAGTTTTCGATATGTCAGGGGGGTGCTGTTTTTAACATGGTATCACGTTTGGGGGTTTCCCAACATATGAGACCCCTAAAGTCACTTCAAACATGGATAAGTCCTTAAAAAAAAAAAAATTGTAAATTTCCTTGAAAAAATGAAAAATTACTGCTACATTTTTAAACCTCCTAAAATGCTAACAAAATAAAATAACAGTTTTCAAATGGTGCTGATGTAAAGGTGACATGTGGGAAATGTTATTTATTAATGGTTTGCTGTGGTATGACCATCTGGATTATGATCCCTTTAAGATCATAATCATTCAAATTTTGAAAATTGCTAATTTTTTTACATTTTTCTCAAATTTTTGATATTTTTTCTACATAAACACAAAACATATTGACCTAAATTTACCATTATCATAAAGTATAATGTGTCATGAAAAAACAGTCTCAAAATCACTGTGATTTGTTGAAGTGTTGCAGAGTTATTACCACATAAAGTGACACTGGTCAGATTTCAAAAATTTGGCTCCGTCACTAAGGGGTTAAATGTGTCAAGATTAGGGTTGAGCTGAACCGTTCACTGAGGTTCCTTATTAGTAACGAATCTTGTGTGTTTGTATTCACTTTAGGTGCGTATGAACACACGCTGAAAGTTCGTTCCCAAAAATTTTTTTTTTTTTTTGCTGTCATCTTACCTGTCGGCGGCGTGGGGTCAGCGGAGCAGGTTTCCAGCATCAGCACCATCGGCAGGTCCCGGCATCATCACCATCGGCAGGTCCCGGCATCATCACCATCGGCAGATCCCAGCATCAGCACCATCAGTAGGTCCCGGCATCAGCACCATCAGCAGGTCCCGGCATCAGCATCATCGACAGCTCCCGGCATCAGCCCCATCGGCAGGTCCCGGCATCAGCACCATCGGCAGGTCCCACAGCATCAGAGAAGCAGGTCCCGGCATCAGCAGCATGTGAGATGACAGCGAAACAGCAGGTCCCGGCATCAGTGGAGTCGATGGGTTAAGAGCAGGGACTCCTCCGGAGCTCTGGAGTCCTTGCTCGTAACCCATTGACTCCACCGCCTATGCCGCTATGCATATGCGTACACATAAGAGAATATGCGTACGTATATGAGAGAATATGTGTACGCATATTAGCGAATACGCACTTTTTCCCCTATTGCGTATGTTCGTATTCGTGTGTATTAGCATTCAGATTCGTATAAAAAAAGTTAGTATTCGGAAATGGTTCAAACTAACGGCAAAAGACGGGTTCGGCTCATCCCTAGTCAAGATCACTAGCAATATCGTCTGCCAAAAGCGGCTACCAAAGATCTAGCAATCAGATTTCTCTAATCTTAAATTTGGTCGAAAACCGGGCACCGAGCAATCATTTGCTCATCTCTATCTGCTAGCAGATGATATTGCAACCAATATTGTATTGTGTAAAGCCCACCATGCAAAATTTTCACATTCATTTGTTTGTCTACTTTTTTGTACCATAATGATTGTATATGAGGTCTTGGTTAGTATTCTGCCCAAATTTCAGTTTTTAAAAACATAATTTATGCAAAATGCAACTCTTAAAAAAAAAGTAGCTGAAAATTTGTGCAGCAATACGTAAGCTCGCAAGCCACGTCAATGCTCCTCATCTTCTTGCGAGTCCTAACTAACTAAAAAAAATAAAAGGGGAGACTATCTAAGCTAGGGTGGTCAAAATTTAGAGTAGCCAATGTACATTTGGCTTTGCGAATAAAAAAAAAAAAGTTTGATTGCAAAAAATTCTCTTTTTTTTTTTTACACTTTACTCCTTTTATTTGCGTTTAGCAGAGGAGCCATTAATAACGGCGTGTATTATAGGACAGGAGCTGCGTCTCTAGTATCCCTGAGCTCCGGGAGACAAATTGTCCTCCTATTGTAAGACAGAAGAGACACAACTCGATGATACAGAGAAATGCGAAGAAAACCCCCGGAGATCTGAGTCTCAGGGGGGAAAGAAAATTCCTTCCTGACCCCAAATATGGCGGTCGGTTCAGGGTCTGTCATGTTTCGTTTTTCTGCCCTGTGGGTGTCCAGCTACAGGAAACTACAAAGAGGCGAACATTGAGACGAAGGTAACAGAAAAACGAAACATAAGGGAGCCTTCATCACCCTGCATCATATCTATCCTCCTACCTAGCGCTAACCCCGCTCTTAAAAGCTTACAATCTAAAGTGATGATCAGTTCAGGTTCTTACACGTTTTGTCTTCTGCCATGTGTAGGCGCCATCTCGGTTGTCCTCTTGGGTGTCCGTCTTCTATACAGAAAACAGCAAAGAGACGGACCCCGAAATGGAGCCGAGAGAATCGAAAACTTTATGAAAGAAGCGTCAGTAGTAGCCCATGCTAGCCAGAGAACATGACTAGTGGTGATGCATGCCCACATATGCCACACATGATCCTGCAAAGCAAATCCATTATAACCGCTTCCCCAAGTGTGGTGATGATAGGTGCAGGTTCTTTGAAAGAAGAGTCAGTTCCCCATGCTAGCCAGAGAACCCAACTAGTGGGGATGCAAGCCATCCACTTGCAATAAAACTATCTCATGCTAGTGGCATGCATGCCTTCAGTAAATGCCTACACTACATCATAGAAGTACAGTGTGATATATGTACGATATAGGTGCCGCGATTACATGCATTAGATACATGCTTGTGCTTGCATGCAAGTGCATATTTGTGCTTCACACATAAGGTGTATGGGGTGCACGCAACTCGCACTTTCCTGCCTTCTGTCCAAACACTTGCACCCCATGCCTTCAGTACATGTTTGCTCTGCATATATCCTGAGCATGCTTGCGCTGCATATATCGTGTGCATGCTTGTGATGCACGCCTGCGATGCGTGCTTGCGATATGTGTCTGATAGAAGGGTGAAGCATTTCTTCAGGCATGCAGACAATTGACACGAGAAGACTTGATTGATATGTGTGACAGGTGGGCAATGACATGTATAATAAATGTGGGTGATAGACGTGTAATAGAGATGGGTGAAAGATTGTTAACATGTTCCCCACTTGACTGACCAAAATATGTCTGCTCTGTTTCCTCTCTAGCCCCCCCCATCTCTAGAGTGTGTTGTGATATATGTGATGCAGTGACCCCTGTAACAGGTAGGGGGCGCTGCGTGGTCTCCCCGGGATCTGCACGGAGTTGTATTGAGGCCGTGAGAATTGACCTGCAGTGATGTCAGGATCACGTGACCAGTCCATGTGATCCATTACTGTGGGTGTGGTTACAGGTACATAACGTGACCAGAGTGTGGGTCACATGTCCTGTGTGGTACCAGTGTTTGGACCTGAAGGGTCCAAGTGCAAAATCCCTGAGGGAGTTCCTGAGGGCTCGGTGTGTTCCTGTGTTGGAAGCCTGAGAGGAGGCTTCCTGGAAAGCACCTGCTGGAGTGGGAGGTCCTAGTAGGAGGACCGGATCCCGGAGCAGTGCACAGTGGAACTGGGGAAGCTGGAGTCCTTCGGTGAGGTCTGGACTGACTACTGTATGCTGGACAGGCAAGTTGGGGATCCCTGTTAGGCAGCTTACCCAGAAGAGTGTTAACGGAGTGTGGGGAAGCTGGAGTCCTTCGGTGAGGTCTGGACTAACTAGTGTGTGCCGGCCAGGCAAGTTGGTGATCCCTGTAAGGCAGCTTACCCGGAGGTGTGGACTGGCAAGGAGTCAGCAGGTGGAGCCGGAGCTCCCGTCAGGTATCGTACAGGCCGGTAGTGCTTGTGAAGTTCTATGAACTGTGTGGTCTCCCTTGGGAACTGGTTAAGGGAAGACCAGCGTGTTAGTGTCCGTGAGGCAAAGCCGTACACTGAAGTGTTAGAAGCTGCAAGTAAATATCACCAGTTGGTGCCTGTTGTGTTTCATGTTATGAACTGTGCGTAACCCGGTTTATGAGGCTTAATAAACCGCATGGACTGCTTTGTTTTATAAACCCGTGCCCGTGTGCTTGAATATCGCGGCCAAGTGAGTGTCCCCCAACACTCTCAGTAAGAGAAACCTTACAATTGGTGGAGAATTTTGGCAACAATCCCGCTAGCACACGTGGAGTTAATTGCTGTGGCAGAGCCACGAAGGTGACAAGCGTCTAGCGGTAACTCGGCGGGGTTACGAAAGTGACAAGCGTCTGCTGTGACTCGGCGGGGTCACGAAGGTGACAAGCGGCAGCGGTGGACCCGTGCAGAGCCGTGTGGAGAGTAGCCGTGGTTGCAGCGAGAGGTTCCACAGCAGGCGGAGCTACTGTGACTTGTGGTTGGCAGCACATGGAGGTGCCGGTTGTGTGTGACTGCAGCGGGAGCTGTGGCGGTACCAGCAGGAGCTGGTGAAGTGACATAGAGAAAAAAAAAAAAAAATTTCTCTTTTTGTGCAGACTCTTAACCCCTTCCCGACATGTGACGGTATAGTACGTCACATGTCGGGACCCCCGCTTTGATGTGCACTCCGGCGGTGAGCGCACATCAAAGTCGCGACATGTCAGCTGTTTTTACAGCTGACATGTGCGCGCAATAGCGGCGGGTGAAATCGCGATCACCCGCCGCTATTAACTAGTTAAATGCCGCTGTCAAACGCAGACAGCGGCATTTAACTACCGCATCCGGCCGTGCGGCCGGATATGAGCGCATCGCCGACCCCCATCACATGATCGGGGGTCGGCGATGCTTGTACATTGTAACCATAGAGGTCCTGGAGACCTCTATGGTTACTGATCGCCGGTGGCTGTGAGCACCACCCTGTGGTCGGCGCTCACAGCACACCTGCATTTTAGCTACATAACAGCGATCTGATGATCGCTGCTATGTAGCAGAGCCGATCGGGCTGTGCCTGCTTCTAGCCTCCCATGGAGGCTATAGAAGCATGGTAAAAGTTAAAAAAAAAAGTAAAAAAAAATGTGAAAAAAAAATAAAAAAAATATAAAAGTTTAAATCACCCCCCTTTCGCCCCAATCAAAATAAATCAATAAAAAAAACCCCAACCTACACATATTTGGTATCGCCGCGTTCAGAATCGCCCGATCTATCAATAAAAAAAAGCATTAACCTGATCGCTAAACGGCGTAATGAGAAAAAAAATCGAAACGCCAGATTTACGTTTTTTTGGTCGCCACGACATTGCATTAAAATGCAATAACGGGCGATCAAAAGAACGTATCTGCACCAAAATGCTATCATTAAAAATGCCAGCTCGGCATGCAAAAAATAAGCCCTCACCTGACCCCAGATCACGAAAAATGGAGACGCTACGAGTATCGGAAAATGGCGCAATTTTGTTTTGTTTTTTGCAAAGTTTGGAATTTTTTTTCACCACTTAGGTGAAAAATAACCTAGTCATGTTAGGTGTCTATGAACTCGTACTGACCTGGAGAATCATAATGGCAGGTCAGTTTTAGCATTTAGTAAACCTAGCAAAATAGGCAAGCAAAAAACAAGTGTGGGATTGCACTTTTTTTGCAATTTCACTGCACTTGGAATTTTTTTCCCGTTTTCTAGTACACGACATGGTAAAACCAATGATGTCGTTCAAAAGTACAACTCGTCCCGCAAAAAATAAGCCCTCACATGGCCAAATTGACGGAAAAATAAAAAAGTTATGGCTCTGGGAAGGAGGGGAGCGAAAAACGAAAACGGAAAAACGGAAAAAGCTCCGGGGGTGAAGGGGTTAAAGGGCCAGTACAAGCCCAGAGACATTGGGGTGTACTGTGTGAACTGGGGCCTGAGTACCGTGGGGGAGTCCACGGGGTGTATCCCAGGGAGGGGATTATCCCTAATAGTGAGCGGTGGCCCAATCGGGGATGGTTGCCCAAAAGGGGGCGGAGACCCAAAAAGGGGCGGTAACCCGAATAGGGGTAATGGCCCAAAAAGGGGTGGAATCCCGAAGGGGGGCTGAATCTCGAACCGGGGTGGTATCAAAAAGCGGAGCACTTGCCCAGAAAGGGGGCGGAGCCAAAAAAAGGGGCGGCAATCGGTGAGGTGTCACGACTGTGTCCTTTTTGGCTGGATGGAAAGTGTGTGCAAGGGTTGATAGACCCGGGGAGAGAAGCGTCTGTGCTGAGAACCCATCCAGGAGATTCTGTGTCACCTGGCGACACTGAATATCTCCAGGTAGCCACTATCTACATTGTCGCAGCGGAGGTTTCCACATACCATGAGGTGGTTGTAGACCCGATCTTGCCGTATCCTATGGTAATAGGACAAGATTTGGTAGCACTGTGGGAAAAGGCTGAAGTGTTTGTGGATATAATGTGGATGTCAGTTAGTAATGTTGAGAAGGCAGGCCTGACCAGAGGGAAAGGTGCGACTGTCCAACTAACTGACCTGACATCACCTGAAGTGTGCCACAATACGACTGATAGTGGTCTGCTGGATAAAACACGTGGAGCTGACACCCAGACAGAGAGTGACTTGCAGGGTCATCAGACTGTGGGGTGTGACACAGATTCTGGGGGTGACTGTGACAAATCATGGCCAGTAACAAGCGCATATGCCCTGGTGACAGGTGGAGGACGGGGTCCAGGACCTGTGGTAATGGGTGGAGGACGGGGTCCAGGACCTGTGGTAACGGGTGGAGGACGGGGTCCAGGACCTGTGGTGACAGGTGGAGGACGGGGTCCAGGACCTGTGCTGACGGGTGGAGGACGGGGTCCAGGACCTGTGCTGACGGGTGGAGGACGGGGTCCAGGACCTATGGTGACAGGTGGAGGATGGGGTCCAGGACCTGTGCTGACGGGTGGAGGACGGGGTCCAGGACCTATGGTGACAGGTGGAGGACGGGGTCCAGGACCTGTGCTGACGGGTGGAGGACGGGGTCCAGGACCTGTGGTGACGATTGGTGGCGACTCCCATTCAGACGGTGACGCCAGTGGAAAAGAGTGTAATAAGGTTGACTCAGGCAATTCTTCCTCCCGTCGCCGGAGACGTAAAAGAGCCAAAGGGGCTGAACCCGTTGCTCCGTGTGAGGAATTGACGGAAGTTGCTGAGGACCTGGGGTGTAGGAAGTACTCTGAAGTCCCAGGGAAAAGGGATGAACCTAATGACGTCACCGCTGAGACCCAAGAGAGGGCCGACCCTGACAGTGCAGAGTCGGAGGGTGCGGAAGTGGAGGAGGCCACCAAGGAGATGGTGCCGGAAGTGAATACCTCCTCAAGTGATGGATGTTTCACCAGTCCGGAGGATGGGAGAAGCGAGATGGAATTGGTTATAGAGACGGTGAACGACCATGTCGAACGAGAAAGGGTCCTGAGACAAGCGGCTGAGCGCAGAGTGGATGAGCTGGAGAAGGAAGTCTCTGAGCTCAGAGGCCACCTGTTCAGATGGCAAAGTGTGTATCAGACCCTAAAGGAAGACATTGTAGTGCTTAGAGAAGCACTAAAAGGCCCTCTACAAGGAAAAGAGGTGGTGGTCGCAGACTTCTCGTGCCAGTACCAGAGTGGTAATGAGAGTAAAGCTGAAGAGGAGTTGGCGCTAAAAGCAGAACAAGATGGTCACCCGGTTGTGACAGGTGTCTTGATGGAAAGGTCCATGGCAAGGCAGGAGCCATCTGTTCTTGAAGGAAGTGAGACTCCGCTCTTCAAGTGCGTGATAGATGTACCCGTAGAGGCGCAAGATGCATGTACCCGCGAGGGTGTGCATGAGGCCTTTAAAAAGGCAGTGGAAGCGTGTAGTGTGCACTGGGCGCTGGAGACGAAACAGTTGGTGGTACTGTCTACTAAGGAAGTCACAGTGAAGAGGGTGGCTGTCCTGAGGGACATGCACCTACGGTGCCTCTGCACGAAACAGAGGGTCCTGTTGGGGAATGGTGAGGCCACTCGTTGTTTGGAGCAAGCCAGGAAAGCTCAAAGTCGTCTGGGTTTGGTGGAGGACACAGTCCAAGTGCCCAGAGCTCTGGTAGCGAAGCTCACTGGCCGATTTGGAAAAGCGATGCAGGAGATGGTGGATGTGTCCGGTGTGAAGAGACTGAGGATTCCGGCTGAAGACAAGGCCCAGGTGGGTGAAGATGGAATGGTGTCATTCCTGGTTGTCGGGTCCATGGAGAGTCTAGCGAATATCCGGATGCTCCTGAAGTATCGCGTGGCCTACCTGAGAGAAATAGAGCAGCTGAGACTGTACAGACGGCAGGTCAATAAACAGCTGCAGAACACAAGGTGGCAGCCGCCTTCTTCCCAACGAAAAGGAAACAAAAAGGACACGTACAGTAGTAGTGATGGAGGGTCAGACTCTGATCAGTTGCTAGTCTCGACTGTAAGTGGGACTAATGTCCGTACCAACCGTGGGGGGCGACCCTGGAGAGAAAGGTCGAGTAAAAAGACAAACTTGACTAAAGGTTTGGTGTCACGGACAGACTGTAAAGGCCCCGTCTCACATAGCGAGATCGCTAGCGAGATCGCTGCTGAGTCACAAGTTTTGTGACGCAACAGCGACCTCAGTAGCGATCTCGCTATGTGTGACACGTACCAGCGATCAGGCCCCTGCTGCGAGATCGCTGGTCGTGTCAGAATGGCCTGGACCTTTTTTTGGTCGTTGAGGCCCCGCTGACATCGCTGAATCGGTGTGTGTGACACCGATCCAGCGATGTCTTCACTGGTAACCAGGGTAAACATCGGGTTACTAAGCGCAGGGCCGCGCTTAGTAACCCGATGTTTACCCTGGTTACCAAAAAAAACAAACAATACATACTCGCCTTTCGGTGTCCCTTGCCGTCTGCTTCCTGCTCTCACTGACTCCCGGCCGTACAGTGAGAAGTGAGAGCACAGCAGTGACGTCACCGCTGCGCTCTGCTCTCAGTGTACGGCGGCACTCATCTCAGAGCAGGAAGCAGACGGCCAGGGACCTGGACACCGAAAGGCGAGTATGTACTGTTTGTTTTTTTTGGTAACCAGGGTAAACATCGGGTTACTAAGCGCGGCCCTGCGCTTAGTAACCCGATGTTTACCCTGGTTACCCGGGTGCTGCAGGGGGACTTCGGCATCGTTGAAGACAGTTTCAACGATGCCGAAGTCGTTCCCCTGATCGTTGGTCGCTGGGGAGAGCGGTCTGTGTGACAGCTCCCCAGCGACCACACAGCGACTTACCAACGATCACGGCCAGGTCGTATCGCTGGTCGTGATCGTTGGTAAATCGCTTAGTGAGACGGGGCCTTAACTTAAGGGCCAAACCTCAAGGCCTACATGTTGACCGCTGGGGGCGGGGTAAACTCAACAACTGGATGGGTCTGTGTGATGCTCAAAACCGACTGAGACGGTTCTCTCGACAGGTAGGGCAAGGCAACGTGCATGACATATCCCGTGATCCCACGTGTATGACAGGTGTCCAACCCTACAGGTGTGAACAGAGGGGGAGGATATGTGATATATGTGATGCAGTGACCCCTGTAACAGGTAGGGGGCGCTGCGTGGTCTCCCCGGGATCTGCACGGAGTTGTATTGAGGCCGTGAGAATTGACCTGCAGTGATGTCAGGATCACGTGACCAGTCCATGTGATCCATTACTGTGGGTGTGGTTACAGGTACATAATGTGACCAGAGTGTGGGTCACATGTCCTGTGTGGTTCCAGTGTTTGGACCTGAAGGGTCCAAGTGCAAAATCCCTGAGGGAGTTCCTGAGGGCTCGGTGTGTTCCTGTGTTGGAAGCCTGAGAGGAGGCTTCCTGGAAAGCACCTGCTGGCGTGGGAGGTCCTAGTAGGAGGACCGGATCCCGGAGCAGTGCACAGTGGAACTGGGGAAGCTGGAGTCCTTCAGTGAGGTCTGGACTGACTACTGTATGCTGGACAGGCAAGTTGGGGATCCCTGTTAGGCAGCTTACCCAGAAGAGTGTTAACGGAGTGTGGGGAAGCTGGAGTCCTTCGGTGAGGTCTGGACTAACTAGTGTGTGCCGGCCAGGCAAGTTGGTGATCCCTGTAAGGCAGCTTACCCGGAGGTGTGGACTGGCAAGGAGTCAGCAGGTGGAGCCGGAGCTCCCGTCAGGTATCGTACAGGCCGGTAGTGCTTGTGAAGTTCTATGAACTGTGTGGTCTCCCTTGGGAACTGGTTAAGGGAGGACCAGCGTGTTAGTGTCCGTGAGGCAAAGCCGTACACTGAAGTGTTAGAAGCTGCAAGTAAATATCACCAGTTGGTGCCTGTTGTGTTTCATGTTATGATCTGTGCGTAACCCGGTTTATGAGGCTTAATAAACCGCATGGACTGCTTTGTTTTATAAACCCGTGCCCGTGTGCTTGAATATCGCCGCCAAGTGAGTGTCCCCCAACACTCTCAGTAAGAGAAACCTTACAGTGTAAACCCATTGAAATCAATGGGGTGCGTTTTTTTAGTGCAAATTCGCACTAATAAAACACGTGCGTAGGAGCCGTAACTCAGCTTCATACATATGTATATTATATGTTCCATACCAGGGATACCGCGTCTCCCTAGATGTCACATACCGGGGATAAATCTTCTCCCAATCTTGGCTAGGTCCCCACAGATCGCCTCCCTGCATTCAATTTTTACCTACAAATTTGCACACTCTTATTTTGACCCATTATGCTGAAGAACACCCTGTGTCCATCCAGTTCAGCCTATTTTAGTGTACCTATCCTGCAGTGTTGATCCAAAGGAAGGCAAAAAACCCCATGAGGAAGCAGCCAATTTTCCACATAGGGAAAAAATTCCTTCCCGACTCCAAATATGGCAGTCAGATTAAATCCCTGGATCAACAACTTTTCTGTAAAATCTAGTTATTTATAACATAATATTGTTACTCACAGAAAAGCATCCATACCTTACTTGTAAAACTAAAAAAATAATAATAAAACCTGTAATCCACTGGGTCCTTAGTCAAATACACGAAAAAAGGACTGCTGTATACCTGATATAAACAATTAATCAAATTCACCGCACTCTCTATGGATAAGTGTCAAAATTATAACAGTTTATTCCACCTGGATTGAGTTGGGAGCACAACAGAATATTACAGCATATGCGATTAACAACGTTTCGGCTCGACCTGAGCCTTTATCACGTTATCGCTGTGAAGAAAATATACAAACAAAAATAAAGTGAATAACATAAATAAGACGGTATAATATCCATAAATAAAGAATCCTAAGTGAGGGATAAGAAGGCAACATAAGACTGAACAAAATCGTGTCCGCCGATAGGGACATTGGAGGGTGTCCGAGAAGGTGAGGAATCAGGGATTGAGAATCTGAGTAGGGTAGAGAGGGTCTCGTGTATCCTGTAAGTAGGGATGGTAGAGTGAGTACCAAAATAATCAATTGAGAGACATTGTTTAGAAACACTAATCAGCATGTAAGATCATAGTATCGTACTAGTACATAGTGGCATTGTAGAGCACAACATGATAAGTCAAGATGGTAGAGTGCACAGAAGGATGAATCCAGGTACATTTTAAGCACATTTTGAGTAACATGCATCATCATTGTGTAGCATTAGTATGGCATGGCATAATAAAACATAACATTATGAAGCAATGGCACAGAGAGTTTACCTTATTCCAAAGAGGATAGTATGTGAAGAGGGATAAGTCCCAGTGGTGCAGCAGATTCTGCAGAAAATAGTGAATAAGGGTTAGCCAGTGCAAATTGCCAGAATAGTGCCCAGTAATGTTATATGGTTACCTTATAAGTAATGTACTGGTGTGCTGCTAAGTAGGTATGAACAGAGGTTCCCTTATGGGGGTATGGACCTATGGGAAGTAAATGATATCTGTTCATATGGGTGCCCACGATAAGTCATAATGGAAGAAGCCCACTGTACTGGCGTTTACCTTGAGAGTCAGGATGGCGAGCGGCGCTCCCGCGCTGTGCTCAGTGTCAGCGTGTGTCAGGTATAATGCTGGGACAGTGTGCGCTTGTTAAATCACCGCCGGACCGGAAGTGGACGGCGCAAACCGGAAGTGACATAGCGCTACTGTGTGGGGCCTCAGTGCGCATGTCAGGGGCTTGTTATGGCAACCTTGTTACTATGCCCTGTTGGTAGCTAGGATCAGAGCGCTGTGTGAGGCCTATATTGATCTAGGCATAAGGCAGAGGCCGTGCACAATGGGTGTAGGTACTGGTAATAATGTCTAAGTGTATTATAATGTACTCGGACCATATATGCAGGATAACAGGGGGAGGATAAAGAAAAATAATGAAAATACAATAAAAATAAAAATAAAAATAAAAAGATAATGGCGCTGGGGGCAGAATAGGACATATCTGGGGCCTGGGGGCAACTCACCCATATTTGAGTTACGGGTCCTATGGGGTAGTTTTTTAGCGAGTCTGTGAAAAGAGAATATAGTTAATAGGTTGTTTAAACAGTGCTTATATTAACCAATCAATTTCCCTATTAAGCCCTCTAGGGGTCAGGGTGTCCAGTTTGTATATCCAGAAGGTTTCACGTGCTCTGAGAAGTTTAACATGGTCACCTCCTCTCCTGGGGCGGGGGACCTTTTCAATTACCTGGAATTTTAGCTGAGCCACTGTGTGTTTAAATTTGGTAAAATGATCCGGTAGAGGCAACCAGTTTTTACCGCACCTGATGGTCGATTTATGACTAGAGATTCTGTCTTTTATGTGTTGGGTGGTCTCCCCTACATAGAGGAGACCACATGGACATTTGATTAAATATATGACAAAATTAGAGTCACAGGTGTGGAAGCCACGTATTGGATAAGATTTGCCAGTTCTAGGGTGGGTTACGGTGCTGGACTTAATGACATTCGAACAGGCTGCACAATTGAGGCACGGAAAGGTGCCATTGCGCTGAGTGCTCAGTAGTCTCTGTGTGGTGACAGGTCGCTTGCTACCAATGTCCGCTCTCACAAGTTGGTCCTTAATATTGGGTGGTCTTTTATTGCACATCAGGGCTGGTTCTTTGAAAGAAGGTACATCCGGATAAGCCTTAGCAAGAAGTGGCCAGTGTCTCTTGATGATTGAATGGATTTTGGGAACCAACGGATGGAACACATGTACAAATGGAACCCTCTCAATTGTATTTCTCGGAGGCCGAGGAGGTGGAGGTGATAAAATGCGTGCTTTCTCATCGGCGAGAAGTTTAGAGGGATAGCACCGTGCTTGAAACTTGGATGACATAGTGTCCAGTCTATCGTTAAGTTTGGCAGGATCGGAGACAATGCGGGCTACTCTATTAAGTTGGGAGCGTGGCAAGCTGTTTTTCAATGACCGCGGGTGGCAGCTAGTGTAGTGCAAAAGGCTGTTGCAGTCGGTGGGCTTACAATACATGTCTGTGGAGAGACCTCCATTGGTATCCTTCATGACTGTAGTGTCTAGAAAGGGTACTGAGTCAGCGTTATAATGGATGGTAAATTGGAGCTCTGGAAGGATGGAATTCAGGTAAGAATGAAAAGACAATAATGTATCAGGGGAGCCTGTCCAGATAAGAAAAATGTCATCAATGTAGCGGTGATAACATAGCGTGTGTTTTGAAAAGAGTTCGTTGGTAAATACATGGGTTGTCTCAAAATGGTTCATGAATGCATTTGCGTAAGCTGGCGCAACATTCGAACCCATCGCGGTCCCACACTTCTGGATATAGAAGGTGTCCTCGAACAAAAAATAGTTCTCATACAACACTAAGGTGAGTAGGTCTAGACAGAATTGAATGGCATCTTCTGGAATTGTGGATTGGTGTAACAGTTGTTTAGTGGCCTCAATGCCTTTTGTGTGTTGAATTGCCGTATAAAGGCTATTGACATCAAGCGTAACTAGGGTACTGTCGGGTGGTACTGTGCCTAGTTCTTTGATAATGTTTAGGAAATGACCGGTGTCGAGGAGAAAAGATTGGGTGGTTTTAACCATGGGTGTCAAGATTCTCTCCAGAAAGATAGATAAAGGGGACAGGACAGAGTCTGTGGAAGCCACAATGGGGCGACCTGGGGGATTTAGTAGGGATTTGTGGATCTTGGGTAAGACGTAAAATACAGGTGTTATCGGATGGGGATTAACCAGAAAAGTCGCTGTTTTCTGATCAATAGTGTGTTTGATCAGATACGTGTCAATCACATTTTGTATTTTGCGACTAATGGCTGTCACCGGATCCCTGGGTATGATACCGTAGGTGTTGGTATCTGCTAGTTGGCGATTAATTTCGCCAATGTATTGTGTACGATTCATAACCACAATCGCTCCCCCCTTATCGGCTGGCTTCACTACAATTGAGTTATTAGTGTGAAGAGAGGACAGAGCCTGTTTCTCAGTGGTAGAGAGGTTAGAGTGCAGAGGAAAAAGACCAAGGCGTTGTTGGTGAATAAGGGAATCAATTTCTTTATCCACTAAAGAGATAAATGTTTCAGCCGCGTGGTAGGTCCTCGGAGGGCAAAAGTTACTTCGATTACGTAGTCCAAGGGTGGTGATTGACAACGCCGGTGGTGTGTCATCTCCCCTTGTAGGTATCGGGGTACGTAAATTGTCCGTATTAAGGCAAAAATGAGTTTTTAGTCTGATCGTCCGGTAGAAATTTTCCAAGTCTTTTTTCAATTGCAAAGCGTCCCAGTTAGGTGTGGGGCAAAACGAAAGCCCCTTCTGAAGTACTGCGAATTCTGTGGGGGAAAGAAGATGGTCTGAAATATTAATTACTAGAGAAGAAATTGATTCCCTTATTCACCAACAACGCCTTGGTCTTTTTCCTCTGCACTCTAACCTCTCTACCACTGAGAAACAGGCTCTGTCCTCTCTTCACACTAATAACTCAATTGTAGTGAAGCCAGCCGATAAGGGGGGAGCGATTGTGGTTATGAATCGTACACAATACATTGGCGAAATTAATCGCCAACTAGCAGATACCAACACCTACGGTATCATACCCAGGGATCCGGTGACAGCCATTAGTCGCAAAATACAAAATGTGATTGACACGTATCTGATCAAACACACTATTGATCAGAAAACAGCGACTTTTCTGGTTAATCCCCATCCGATAACACCTGTATTTTACGTCTTACCCAAGATCCACAAATCCCTACTAAATCCCCCAGGTCGCCCCATTGTGGCTTCCACAGACTCTGTCCTGTCCCCTTTATCTATCTTTCTGGAGAGAATCTTGACACCCATGGTTAAAACCACCCAATCTTTTCTCCTCGACACCGGTCATTTCCTAAACATTATCAAAGAACTAGGCACAGTACCACCCGACAGTACCCTAGTTACGCTTGATGTCAATAGCCTTTATACGGCAATTCAACACACAAAAGGCATTGAGGCCACTAAACAACTGTTACACCAATCCACAATTCCAGAAGATGCCATTCAATTCTGTCTAGACCTACTCACCTTAGTGTTGTATGAGAACTATTTTTTGTTCGAGGACACCTTCTATATCCAGAAGTGCGGGACCGCGATGGGTTCGAATGTTGCGCCAGCTTACGCAAATGCATTCATGAACCATTTTGAGACAACCCATGTATTTACCAACGAACTCTTTTCAAAACACACGCTATGTTATCACCGCTACATTGATGACATTTTTCTTATCTGGACAGGCTCCCCTGATACATTATTGTCTTTTCATTCTTACCTGAATTCCATCCTTCCAGAGCTCCAATTTACCATCCATTATAACGCTGACTCAGTACCCTTTCTAGACACTACAGTCATGAAGGATACCAATGGAGGTCTCTCCACAGACATGTATTGTAAGCCCACCGACTGCAACAGCCTTTTGCACTACACTAGCTGCCACCCGCGGTCATTGAAAAACAGCTTGCCACGCTCCCAACTTAATAGAGTAGCCCGCATTGTCTCCGATCCTGCCAAACTTAACGATAGACTGGACACTATGTCATCCAAGTTTCAAGCACGGTGCTATCCCTCTAAACTTCTCGCCGATGAGAAAGCACGCATTTTATCACCTCCACCTCCTCGGCCTCCGAGAAATACAATTGAGAGGGTTCCATTTGTACATGTGTTCCATCCGTTGGTTCCCAAAATCCATTCAATCATCAAGAGACACTGGCCACTTCTTGCTAAGGCTTATCCGGATGTACCTTCTTTCAAAGAACCAGCCCTGATGTGCAATAAAAGACCACCCAATATTAAGGACCAACTTGTGAGAGCGGACATTGGTAGCAAGCGACCTGTCACCACACAGAGACTACTGAGCACTCAGCGCAATGGCACCTTTCCGTGCCTCAATTGTGCAGCCTGTTCGAATGTCATTAAGTCCAGCACCGTAACCCACCCTAGAACTGGCAAATCTTATCCAATACGTGGCTTCCACACCTGTGACTCTAATTTTGTCATATATTTAATCAAATGTCCATGTGGTCTCCTCTATGTAGGGGAGACCACCCAACACATAAAAGACAGAATCTCTAGTCATAAATCGACCATCAGGTGCGGTAAAAACTGGTTGCCTCTACCGGATCATTTTACCAAATTTAAACACACAGTGGCTCAGCTAAAATTCCAGGTAATTGAAAAGGTCCCCCGCCCCAGGAGAGGAGGTGACCATGTTAAACTTCTCAGAGCACGTGAAACCTTCTGGATATACAAACTGGACACCCTGACCCCTAGAGGGCTTAATAGGGAAATTGATTGGTTAATATAAGCACTGTTTAAACAACCTATTAACTATATTCTCTTTTCACAGACTCGCTAAAAAACTACCCCATAGGACCCGTAACTCAAATATGGGTGAGTTGCCCCCAGGCCCCAGATATGTCCTATTCTGCCCCCAGCGCCATTATCTTTTTATTTTTATTTTTATTTTTATTGTATTTTCATTATTTTTCTTTATCCTCCCCCTGTTATCCTGCATATATGGTCCGAGTACATTATAATACACTTAGACATTATTACCAGTACCTACACCCATTGTGCACGGCCTCTGCCTTATGCCTAGATCAATATAGGCCTCACACAGCGCTCTGATCCTAGCTACCAACAGGGCATAGTAACAAGGTTGCCATAACAAGCCCCTGACATGCGCACTGAGGCCCCACACAGTAGCGCTATGTCACTTCCGGTTTGCGCCGTCCACTTCCGGTCCGGCGGTGATTTAACAAGCGCACACTGTCCCAGCATTATACCTGACACACGCTGACACTGAGCACAGCGCGGGAGCGCCGCTCGCCATCCTGACTCTCAAGGTAAACGCCAGTACAGTGGGCTTCTTCCATTATGACTTATCGTGGGCACCCATATGAACAGATATCATTTACTTCCCATAGGTCCATACCCCCATAAGGGAACCTCTGTTCATACCTACTTAGCAGCACACCAGTACATTACTTATAAGGTAACCATATAACATTACTGGGCACTATTCTGGCAATTTGCACTGGCTAACCCTTATTCACTATTTTCTGCAGAATCTGCTGCACCACTGGGACTTATCCCTCTTCACATACTATCCTCTTTGGAATAAGGTAAACTCTCTGTGCCATTGCTTCATAATGTTATGTTTTATTATGCCATGCCATACTAATGCTACACAATGATGATGCATGTTACTCAAAATGTGCTTAAAATGTACCTGGATTCATCCTTCTGTGCACTCTACCATCTTGACTTATCATGTTGTGCTCTACAATGCCACTATGTACTAGTACGATACTATGATCTTACATGCTGATTAGTGTTTCTAAACAATGTCTCTCAATTGATTATTTTGGTACTCACTCTACCATCCCTACTTACAGGATACACGAGACCCTCTCTACCCTACTCAGATTCTCAATCCCTGATTCCTCACCTTCTCGGACACCCTCCAATGTCCCTATCGGCGGACACGATTTTGTTCAGTCTTATGTTGCCTTCTTATCCCTCACTTAGGATTCTTTATTTATGGATATTATACCGTCTTATTTATGTTATTCACTTTATTTTTGTTTGTATATTTTCTTCACAGCGATAACGTGATAAAGGCTCAGGTCGAGCCGAAACGTTGTTAATCGCATATGCTGTAATATTCTGTTGTGCTCCCAACTCAATCCAGGTGGAATAAACTGTTATAATTTTGACACTTATCCATAGAGAGTGCGGTGAATTTGATTAATTGTTTATTCAGGGCCACTAGGTCCATTACACCAGCACCTCGTCATATTAGGCCGAGTGCACGCCAAATAACCTCCTCCGTATACCTGATATAAGGTACCTTCACACGAAACGACATTATAACGATATCGCTAGCGATCCGTGACGTTGCAGCGTCCTCGCTAGCGATATCGTTTCGTTTGACACGCAGCAGCGATCAGGATCCTGCTGTGATGTCGCTGGTCGCTGAATAAAGTCCAGAACTTTATTTGGTCGTCCGATCGCTGTGTATCGTTGTGTTTGAAAGCAAAAGCAACGATACCAGCGATATTTTACACTGGTAACCAGGGTAAACATCGGGTTACTAAGCGCAGGGCCGCGCTTAGTTACCCGATGTTTACCCTGGTTACTAGCGTAAAATGTAAAAAAAACAAACAGCACATACTCACATTGCGTCCCCTGCAGTCTGCTTCCTCCTCTGACTCAGCGCCGCAAAGTGAAAGTGAAAGCAGCACAGCGGTGACGTCACCGCTCTGCTCTCACTGTACGGCGCTCAGTCAGTCAGGAAGTGGACGCAGGGGGACGTGAATGTAAGTATGTGCTGTTTGTTTTTTTTAGATTTTACGCTGGTAACCAGGGTAAACATCGGGTTACTAAGCGCGGCCCTGCGCTTAGTTACCCGATGTTTACCCTGGTTACCAGGGGACCTCGGCATAGTTGATCGCTGGAGAGCGGTCTGTGTGACAGCTCTCCAGCGACCAAACAGCGACGCTGCAGCGATCGACATCGTTGTCGCTATCGCTGCAGCGTCGCTTCGTGTGAAGGTACCTATAGTCTCAGGTAAATAGAGAACTAGTAAAGACAAAATAAACTACAGCAGTATAAGTAAACTTAAAAGGACTGCTGTATACCTGATATAGTCTCAGGTAAATAAAGAACTAGTAAAGACAAAATAAACTACAGCAGTATAAGTAAACTTAAAAGGACTGCTGTATACCTGATATAGTCTCAGGTAAATAGAGAACTAGTAAAGACAAAATAAACTACAGCAGTATAAGTAAACTTAAAAGGACTGCTGTATACCTGATATAGTCTCAGGTAAATAGAGAACTAGTAAAGACAAAATAAACTACAGCAGTATAAGTAAACTTAAAAGGACTGCTGAAGCAAGATACCCCACTCAGCAGTACAGGGTTAGGCTTCGTTTCCACTTGCGCCCCTCTCCATCAGAAGGTGATCCGTGATGGATCTGACATGACATGGATCACAACACATCAGGTGTTTGTCTACATCCTGGCCCTGAGTTCAGCAAAGATAAGACTGCTAGAGGGCATGTGGAATAGAGAGGAGATTAAGCCAAAACCCAGCCAACTAGTTAGTAAGCTGTAATCATACTTTAAAGGTCCCGTCACACTAAGCGACTCTCCAGCGATCCCGACAACGATCCGACCTGGCCAGGATCACTGGAACGTCGCAAAATGATCGTTGGGATCGCTGGTGAGATGTCAAAAACAACGACGTCCACAGCGACACAGCAACGATATGGGTCGCTGTAACAACCCATACGCCGACCTGTTAGACGAGCCAGGCACCAGGAAATCTATGTGGAGGTCATTGCTTAGGCGTCAAACACGCTGATGCATGCCGCCCTGCGGGAGAGGAACAATCAGAAAATGTTCCAGGCCGTTACGTCACGTTCAGCGATCTCACAGCGTGGGTCTGGTCGCTACTAGGTGTCAAACACAGCAAGATCCCTGCCGAGGTCGCTGTAGCATCACAAAACTGGTGACTTAGCAGCGATCTCGCTAACGATCTCGTTATGTGTGATGGGGGCTTAAAGGTACCTTCACACGAAACGACATCGCTAGCGATCCGTGACGTTGCAGCGTCCTCGCTAGTGATATCGTTTCGTTTGACACGCAGCAGCGATCAGGATCCTGCTGTGATGTCGCTGGTCGCTGAATAAAGTCCAGAACTTTATTTGGTCGTCCGATCGCTGTGTATCGTTGTGTTTGAAAGCAAAAGCAACGATACCAGCGATGTTTTACACTGGTAACCAGGGTAAACATCGGGTTACTAAGTGCAGGGCCGCGCTTAGTAACCCGATGTTTACCCTGGTTACCAGCGTAAAAGTAAAAAAAACAAACAGTACATACTCACCTGCGCGTCCCCCAGCGTCTGCTTCCTGACACTGACTGAGCTCCGGCCCTAAAGTGAAAGTGAAAGCACAGCGGTGACGTCACCGCTGTGCTGTTAGGGCCGGAGCTCAGTCAGTGTCAGGAAGTGGACGCTGGGGGACGCGCAGGTGAGCATGTACTGTTTGTTTTTTTTACTTTTACGCTGGTAACCAGGGTAAACATCGGGTTACTAAGCGCGGCCCTGCGCTTAGCAACCCGATGTTTACCCTGGTTACCCGGGGGCCTCGGCATCGTTGGTCGCTGGAGAGCGGTCTGTGTGACAGCTCCCCAGCGATCAAACAGCGACGCTGCAGCGATCGGCATCGTTGTCGCTATCGCTGCAGCGTCGCTTCGTGTGAAGGTACCTTTACTCCCAGTCTCTGCGCTTCCCTCATAAAAGAGAAAAGATCCACAACACAGGTGTTTGTCTGTATCCTGGCCCTGAGTTCAGTAAAGATAAGATTGCTAGAGGGCATGTGGAATAGAGGAGATTAAGCCAAAACCCAGCCAACTAGTTAGTAAACTGTAATCATACTTGTACTCCCAGTCTCTGCTCTTCCCTCATAAAAGAGAAAAGATCCACAACACAGGTGTTTGCATCCTGGCCCAGAGTTCAGTAAAGATAAGATTGCTAGAGGGCATGTAGAATAGAGAGGAGGTTAAGCAAAAACCCAGCCAACTAGTTAGTAAACTGTAATCATACTTGTACTCCCAGTCTCTGCTCTTCCCTCATAAAAGAGAAAAGATCCACAGCACAGGTGTTTGTCAGCATCCTGGCCCTGAGTTCAGTAAAGATAAGATTGCTAGAGGGCATGTGGAATAGAGAGGAGATTAAGCCAAAACCCAGCCAACTAGTTAGTAAACTGTAATCATACTTTTACTCTCAGTCTCTGCTCTTCCCTCATAAAAGAGAAAAGATCCACAGCACATCAGGTGCTTGCCTGCATCCTGCCCTGAGTTTAGCTCCTGCCATTTAACCCTCCACAGGGAAAGGAGTGGGAGGAGAACCACATGTCTAGCAGTACTGCAGGAGATCAATTGATTACAGGAGTTCAAATTAGGTTAAAATACAATAAACAGGATTATGATAACTGTAATATGTCTGGAGTACACCAGATTCGGCACAAAACTCCTGGCTGAAAATATACAAATGATCTAGAAGTGTATTCTTCTCTGTAGTAGCTGCTGTAATTAGCTGTTTGTAGCCTCTGGACTGCAGCATTTCAAATATGGGCTTCTTTCTATCTGACAATAGATCCTCATTGAAGTCACCACAAATAATTAGTGGACCATGTTCAATAATTTCTAACGAATTCAACAAGTTAGAGAGTTGTGGCAAAAACAGATTAGTGCTGTAATCTGGAGGCCTGTAAATTACTGAAATTAGAGATGGAATTGGTGCCTCAACTCTCAAAACCAGGAACTCAAGGTCAGTCACGCTCTGCATATATTGCATTGGACTTGCTTGAATGTCATGTTTCACATAGATGGCTACTCCACCTCCATTCTTATTAGACAGATTAGAATAGGTTGAATATGAAACCTGCCTGTTTCTTTTAAACATTTGATAGTTTTGTAATTGTATGTCATTACTGACAAATTGGCCTGAAAGATGAGTTTCGGTGAAACATAAAATGTCTGCACGACACATTTCATGATGACTCCTCACATCATCAATGTGGACTGACAGTCCTTCTACGTTGTGGTGAATAAATGTTAGAAAAGGAGAACTTGGCCATGGAAGACTATTGAGTAAAGGCATAGCATTATTGACTGTTGCTATTTTCATGTTTTCCAAAGATCTTGTGATTTGTGGATCAGCATAGATTTGATTTTCATTGAAGTCAAAAATGTGTAGTCCAGAAAGGGAAGTTGTTCTACTGAGAGCAACATATGCCATGCCTGGTTCAAAAATATGCTTTAATGAAACTACTGCAGAAGTTGTAGTCATGCCTTGCACCTTATGTACTGTGCAGGCAAAAGCAAGTTTAATAGGAAACTGGTGACGAACAACTCCTTTTTTGCTCAGGGGCTCTTCTATTCTCTCTATATACACCAAGTTACCTGTTGGTGTATATGTCCTGTTGTGATTCTTCTGTCCGGCATTTGGATTATCTAATTCAACACCAAGCTTCATTACAACTAATTTATCATCTTCTAATTGGGAAACAATAGCAGCAATTTTTCCAAATGAACCATTTACTAGTCCATCCTCCACATCTATGTTTCTAATCAGCATCACACGTGCACCCTCAGCAACTTGCAGCCTGTCTGGCAGATCCCCTTTTTGACTTGCAAAAGGTATTTTCTGCTTTTCTATCCGCCCTGTTTTAAGATCTTTTTTATAGTCATGTGCATCGATGTTTATCACTACAGAATGCAAAGCAGATATAATGTCTGCGTTATGCTCATCTACATCTTTATTTCTGGCAAACACATGAAGGACGTCCTTTGGACAATCTTCAATTTGAGTCACAAACTGCTGAGAAAGTAAGGCTCTATCTACTTCAGATATTGCCTCTCCCTTGCCTTTTAATCTAATTCTGTTTAATAGTTCGGCAAATGCTACATCCTCCTTTTGGCACATTATTTCCGTGAGGATAACTACCTGAAAGAGGTCCTGCCAGAAATCAAGCACGTGGTCTTCAAAAACACAGAGAGGTTTCGCTTTACCTGGAGGTGGCAACTGGTAGAAGTCTCCCACTGCTAGAACAGACATGCCTCCAAAAGGTTTTTTGATACCTTTAATGTCTTGTAGCCTCCAATTGATGTAAGCAAACAGTGGTTTGGAGACCATGGACACCTCATCAATAATAATAATTTCAGCATTTGACAGCGCTACTCTCAGTTCATCAAGACAATTTCCCAGCCCCTGGTATGGTGGTTTAAGACTTCTTGGTAATTTGAAAATGGAATGTAAAGTTTTCCCTGAAATGTTAAAGGCTGCTGTGCCAGTGAAGGCTGAGAGTAGGACAGTAGGCATAGAAATATCAGTTTCCTCAGAAATCCTGGGAAGCCTCTGAAGTATCTTTGATGCCTCTAAATAGATACATTTAATGAGGTGTGATTTACCAGTACCAGCTCCACCAGTCACAAATAGAAAAAACTGTTCTGGATTTTCTCCGCACACACGTCTTACGCACCATTTACGTATTGTATAGAAAATGGATGCCTGACTTTGATTCAGATTCTGATACATCTGTCTCATCACAGCAGGGTTTGCAACAGGTCCTTCAAATGTTGCTGCTGTGGTACATTTCTTTTTGGGACTTTTACTGTATTCAGGAACATCATCTAATTCGTTCAGTTCCTCTGGGTTTATCTCCTCACGCTCTGAAATACACTCCAGTCTAATAAGTTCAGACTCTGGAGCAAGTGTCACCCATGCATCCTCGATCGGTCCATTTTTTTCAAGCTCTTCAATGGCCTTTTCGACGGTTTTACTGTATTTTTCGTACGGTGCCCTATTTTTTTTGACAATTGAAGACACGCTCTGAACACAGTTACTGCCAGGAAGCTGTACAGTTCCACAAGCTAAGAAAGATCCGTATGATGGGAAATCTTTTGGTTTGAGCTGTGTAGGTGAGCGGTAGGGTAGGTATAGTTTTAGTACTGTGGCATAGAATTTCTCAGGAGAATTTTTCTGGGAAAATCGAGCATATCTAATGACAGCAGGTTTTCCTTGTGTTCGTTTTTGAATGGATCCAATACCATTTAGAAGGGACAGGACATTTCTGCTTTTTCTCTGCCTACCATAGACTACTCTATAAGTGGAAGCGAATTCTGCCATGCACATGTTTTCAAACTCTGGTGTGTCTGGCCTGTTTTGATATTTTTCTGTTATTCCGGACATCCAAACATTTTCTGATTCTGGACTTTTATCATTTAAGGACCTCAAAGGCAAACTCATTTTTAAGGCATTATCATCAGTGGGTATGAATACAACAAGACGAGAACAGGATTTAAGTTTCAGACTGCATACACGGGCAACGGCTTCTTGAATACTGACCTCTCGATTTTTAGAATAGGCCTGCATAATCTGTTTCATTTCATCTCGATCAGATATGTTAGCTTGTCTTGTGTCGGCAACAATTCTTTTAAGGTAATCACTCATCTCATGTTCACCTTTTGAAATGTACGATAAAACATAAATTATACAAGAGTGTGGATTTAATATATACTGAATATCGATATTTGCATTCCATGCTCTTAACAAATGCTTGTTATAATTATTTACCCAGGCATCCTTTGGCTGTCGTTTCATCATTAGCGCACTAGAACTGTTTAGGAAACTTATACAACACTTGTATTCCTCATGACTTAATTTGCATTGTGCAAGTAGTTGGGATATGCTTGCAGATGAAGCCTCAGGTTTATGCAGTAAATCCTAAAGGGGTTTAAGTCTCCTTTTTGCTTTCTCAAGGGACATGACAGATGGATCACTGTCTGAATCAGCTGCTTGTTCTTCACTGGTCTGTGCTGGAACAGGTCTCGTTATATAAGTATGTTCTACTGGTGGCTTTGGAAATCCGAATCTACAATGTTTTTTGCCTTTCTTACATGACTTTGAATGTGTTTTGCTATGAGTTTGTACTTCAGTTACAATTTTGTAAAGATCTGGGTCTGCATTAGGATCCGGTAGCTGACATGTTATGTATCTATCCACAAACTCACACACTTTTTTATCGGGATCTTTCTCAAATTCAGGTGCATCTTTACACCAAGCCAAAAGATGTATATGTGGAGATCCTCTAGCTTGGTATTCCACTCGATAAAAGTAGTCAATGACCTCTCCAATAGGCTGTGCGGGTGTCAAGAGTAGATGTCTTAGTAGTGCTTCTACTCTTTTTTCAAAAATACGCATAGTTGTTACAGGGTTACTACATAAAACTTCACATTTTGAGGCCCAGTCCATCTCAGAAAAATTAACTTGCTCATTTTGCTGCGCCTTTATTATTTGAATGACTTCTGGCCATCTCATTTCTGCAGCACTAAATGTGCAGAAGAAAGTTGGAGTGCCCAACTGACGAAGCATAGCAAAAAGATCTCTCAAGGTTTTCTCCCAATAAGCTGGAGTGCCTCTCAATGGCTGCATAAATCTAGTTGCATCTTTATTCCTTACTAGTCTTTCAACTTCGTTCTTATCTTTCAGCATTTGAACTGTGATTTTACATCCATCTCTGGTCAAAGGTTTTCCTTTGCGGAGCTGAATGGACATACTGGATGTTGCTAAATGCATTTCAGTGACAAACTGTGCAAAGAAAATATAATTTTAATCGATAGCAAAACGATTGTCAACAGAAAGGAGACGTGCATTAAAGTACCTGCTCGGAGTCAAATTCCTAATTCTGTTCATTTGATCTAAGGTGTTAATACCAGTCGGGAACTGAACTGGAAAAGCCATAGCCTCTAGTTTTGGTACTCTAAAAAAAACTCACTGGCTTTTTTCCTTCCGATGGTGCAACACAAAAGATACCCTCTCCAAATGCTATAAGCTCTTGGGCAATATCAGATGGCTGTAAACAACTATCAAAGTAGCAAGCGCCATTC
This sequence comes from Ranitomeya variabilis, assembly GCF_051348905.1. NCBI lineage: Eukaryota > Metazoa > Chordata > Amphibia > Anura > Dendrobatidae > Ranitomeya > Ranitomeya variabilis. The sequence continues at coordinate 134,155,016 of NC_135239.1, forward strand.
TGTTCATTAGTTTCTTGACCCGAAGCATGCAAGTCCTCCTGATCAATGTTTTCTTCTGAGGGTTCTGGGAGTTGGTTATTGGGTCTTGCTTCTTCATTTACTGTAATGTCATCCCAATTGTCTGTTTCCATTAAATCAATTGCTTGTTGAATATCATCTCTAATTTCAGATATGTTTTCTATTATATCATCTTAATTTGTTAAGTCATGACATAGCTGATCAAAGTGACAGCTATCACGAATGATATCTATATTTTTGTATTCAGAATGTACTTCTTTCAGTTTAAGCAGTGCAGTTAGTATTTTGCACATATTTAACATTTGGAATTGGTAGTGTCCTTTGTAATTAAGTCGTCTTTTTAGCTTTACTTTTAACAACTGAGACTGACTAATGGGTCTCGGTAATGCATTGACTGTTGTCTCCACTTCTGATGGAACACACACAACAGAACCATGGATCGCTCTCTGTTGCCCTTTAGGGAGAGTGATTATTTTTGCAAATGGTATATATAGTGCTATTATGTGTCTTTCGAGTATGTTTAAGTCAGCAAGTTCAGCTGGAATTGGCGCCAGTTCTAACTTATTAAAAACCGCAATTGGAGGAACATTTCCTGTCATTAGGTTTTCGTGGCAGCTGTGGCAAATCCACTCTGTCATCCTTTCAGGTACTGCACATAGTTCTACATGTTGACAGCCATCACTACAAACATGAACATATTTCCCTGTAAGACAATGTGATACCATGGCTGTGTTTTTTTTATATTTCTCACGTTTACACACTTTCACCTGTTTGGGGAACAGGGCTCTGTGACAGCTTGTGCAGATGTGAGTTGGTCCACTCTGTATTTCCATATGAAAGGCGTCAATGGCTTGTTGCATTATAGCACTAACTCTGTCATCAGAATTTGATTTAACTGCTTTGATTTGTTGTCGAATTAGTTGAAGTTTAGACTGCTTATATTTTTGTTGTATCCTGAAAGCACATAACATTTTATGAAACATTCTGAAATAAGTTTCATTTTTGTATTTTTCTACAAAACGTTTCTTCCTATTCTGTTTGTTTTGAAGGTCTGATGCATACTGTTGCATGTAGTTTTTCCGTTTTGTTTGAAAATCAGGGTTATTGAGATAACATTTCTTCATGTATGCTATCCGTTTAAATCTGTAGTCTGCATCACAGGCATAACGTACATTTACATATGATTTTTGCCTCAGTCTGTACTCTGGATCATGGGCATAATGTACATTTACATATGATTTTTGCCTCAGTCTGTACTCTGGATCATGGGCATAATGTACATTTACATATGATTTTTGCCTCAGTCTGTACTCTGGATCATGGGCATAACGTACATTTACATATGATTTTTGCCTCAGTCTGTACTCTGCATCCCTAGAATAATGCAACTTGACATATAATTGTTGCCTCATCCTGTAGTGCGCATCACGGGAATATCGATCTGTAATAAATGCTTTTTGTTTCATTCTAAAATGAGAATAATTTAAATACTTGTCTTTTTGGTTCTTTAAGATGTTTGTCTTATTTTTTTCATAATAAATATGTTTTCTCAATTTGATGCCCTCTTTATGGCACATTTTCTTTTGTTTATTTGCTATTACTATTCTGCATCTTCTATTTTTGTTACGCTTTAGCATGTTTAATGTGTTTAAATTTGAAGTACCACATTCGTCGACTGGTGCATTCTTTTTGCTCACTGCAGATTGTATATTAGAAGAACTGTTTGCCTGCTGACGGTCCATTGTACAAATAAACATAACTGGCATACACTCATAAATGGACTCATCAGGTGTTTGTAGCAATGCATGAAATAAAAGCAGTCTTTCAATCATGTCATTCAGATATTCAAAAGTCACCATTACAGCAGTACCTGTGTCAGAGAACAATCCTTCAGGAGACCTACAGTGAGGATCGAAAAAACCAAAGTGGCCTAAACTATTGCAGAACACAGCAATAGTCAGACTGCTCATTGTGAGTAGTGCATATTTTATATCTGAAGACAGACACTGTAATCTTTCAGAAAGTTCCAAAAAGTCTGGCGCACCATCAGGTCCCCGCTTCCTTAAATATCCATACTGTGAGGGAAATTTAATAACACTGTATGTATGCATATTGTAAACAACAGTGTCTGGAAGCTCATCATGAGCTAAAAAGTCATGCACAAACTTGCCATCAGTAATTAGCTTGTGCTTTGTGCTTGTATACAACAAGTCACCCTCTTTCAAAATATAATCAAGATCATTACTTGATAACTTTGAGTTCTCTGTTGTGAATTTGGTTTTTGGGCATCCCCGGTGGTCACTGGTGGTACTGGACTTGTGTGCTTCACTTTCTCTGTTCACCTGTTTCCATCAGGATATGGGTGTATCCTATTTAGCCTTGCTGCTCAGTTATTCTGGTGCCGGCCATCAATGTAACCAGAGCCTTTCTGTTGCATGTTCCTGCTCCTAGACTACTATCAGCTAAGTTGGACTCTTAGTCCTAAGTTTGTTTTGCATTTTTGTTCCAGTTCACAGTTATGTTATTTTTCTGTAGCTGGAAGCTCTTGTGGGCCGAAATTGCCACTCCGGTGTCATGAGTTGACACATGAGTCTTAAAGTAATTTCGGGATGGTATTTTAATAGGGTTTTCAGCTGACCGTGAAGTTCCCTATTGTATCTTCTTGCTATCTAGTAAGCGGACCTCGCTTTGCTGAACCTACCTTCATACTGCGTATGTCTTTTCCTCTGAACTCACCGTCAATATATGTGGGGGGCTTCTGTCTCCTTTTTGGGGGAATTTCCCTAGAGGTAAGCCAGGTCTGTCTTTTCCTCTATTAGGGTTAGTTAGTCCTCCGGCTGGCGCTAGGCGTCTAGGGATAAAACGTAGGTACGCCACCCGGCCACTGCTAGTTGTGTGGTAGGTTTAGCTCACGGTCAGCTCGAGATTCCATCACCCAAGAGCTAGTCTGTTGTTTAAGTTCTCTGACGTTCCCTTGCCATTGGGAACCATGACAGTTCTCATTAAGGGCAATGAGAAAAATTAGGGAATTACATGTGCACTGTTTGTTTCTGGAAAATTCTGTATACCTGTAATCGCCCTGACTATGAGACGCTTGTACAGAAGTAACGCTTTTGACCTGTTCTTTTTGTAATTCAGCAGCATCACACACAATTTCTAACTGCTTCTTCTCTTCTATGCTATGACCAAGTGGCAGCTTACCAGTCTTTTCACAAGCAGAAATATTGATTCTTTGCAAGCGTTTTTTTTGAGCTTCAGATCGTTTCCCTTTGCGTGGCATTCTGTACAGTAATAATGATAATGCATCCCTTTAGCAACATGTTTTCAGAAACAAAATGCTGTCAAATAACAGACATTAGGTTTACACTCTTCAATGATTGTGCAATCATTGTTCATTAGATCGGGGACATATTGTTCCATTTGTACATGGCCACAAACCTGGCACTGAACGATTTATCTCCAAAAGTTGTTAGTCATGCATAGACTGCAGAACAACACACGATTTTCATTGAAAAATAATTCAGTGCCAGATTTGTAAGGCCATGTACAAATGGAACAATATGTACAAGATTTCACTGCAATCATAGCTCTGAATTAATAATTATTTAATCATTATAATGATGATAGCACAATTATTTAGGCATGTAAGCCCAGCCTACAGGTGGGTTTAGACACTATGATATTAGGCTATGTTCACACTTGTCGGATTACAGACTGATTCTTCCGTCGGATTGGGTGCTGAAATTCTGCCGATAAATCCGATGCACTGCTTTTGGCATCGGATTTACCGGCGGAATTTAGGAGCGGGTTTTTTTTTACAATACATTGCCCTCATCGGAGCTCCGACATGGATCCGATGAGAACAACAACATGCAGCGGAGTGAAAAATCCGTCCAAACGGACGATTCTGGTCAGAAAATTCCACTAGCAAGTGTGCACACGGATTTGACTGTTTTACATTGCTGCCTATGGTTTAATTCGGATTAAGCCTACGGAACTGAAAAATCCTACTGAAAATTCTGACAGAAGAATCAGTCTGTAATCCGACAAGTGTGAACATGGCCAAATAAGACCTAGCACACACTGTCTGACATGAGATCCAACATCCAAAGTCAGATCCAATGTCAGATGCTACTGATGGCATCTAATTGTGCCCTATCCAATTTTGATGTTGGAGCCATCGATTCCTATGGATTAACATTCAATCTGACATTAAAGTCCGACAGGTCTGATCTTTACAAATCAGATCAGACTGTCAGATGGTTGAATTGGATGCTAATTTAGTAAGCAATGGACCCATAGAGCTCAATAGGATCTGACATTGGATGTCCGATCTCAAATAGGACAGTGTATCCTACTTCTAATAGACGTTCACTAAAACATTTGCGTCAGTGAAAATATGTTTGCCTCATTGGCTACACTACAAATTCATTGCAACAGTTGTGCAAATATCACTGAAAAGCAGACTGCAAATGACCTACGACTTTTGAGCAATTAATTGCTCACTGCCAGATATGTGGCTGTGTACAAAAGGAAAGATATTATATCTGCACAAATTCGCTGCCGTTAACAACCAGACATACAATGATTGTATCGTGTAAACACACCCAAAGGAGAGCTTTACACAATGTATTGCTCATGATATTGTGCAGGTGATCGCTAGTGCCAGCTGTATGTGGCCGATATTTTTCCATTTGAATGCAGCCACAAACCTGACACAGCAATCCATCACTAATTGATTGCAGATGCTCAGCAGATTTTAGATTGCAGTAACTTTCATTATCTCAAATGGAGTGAATTGTATTGGAATGTAATAGAATTGATTTTGCATTGCAGCAGTTGAAACGACCAACCAGACAAGCTGTTTTTAACGCTAGTGATCATCTCTAAGATTGAATGCAACAAACGTTGGGTCATGCAATCACACTAGCAACCATTACTTGCAATCACTACCAAATATATTATAGTGTGTAAAGCTCCCCTAAGAGTGAACCCCATGGGCTTGTGTGATAGTCATGCGGCACTGTTGTAACATCACACGACCTTGTCGCTTGACTATTAGATTACATTGTTCTACTGTGCTGCGATACTCACAGCAGAATAACACATTAGCACTTTTTTGACTTGCCGCCATTGTGGCAAGAAAAACATCCATCTGTTTAAGCCCATTAAAAACTATGAGCTGCAACTGCTAGGAAGATTTTATCACACAACAGTTATGCGAAAGTCTTGCCCTTGTGTTTTAGTCCTATGGCTACATTTACATCTACATTATTGCATAGTTCAGTAAAACGCATTGTAACATCGTGCACTAAGTGGAGGTTTACACATGAGAATATCACTGTGAATGATCCCTGGCAGCCACAACAATAATCAAGGCTGCTAATCAGAGAGAGAAGCCATGGTTTGTGATTCCACTACACCCACGGTAATAAAAATACATTGCTCAGGTCTAGTGATATTACTAGAGTTGCTTTCAAATGGCACTATCAACTAGCTATAGTGAACATCAGAATGGACCACAATCTGCTACACATCAAGCAATTAATCCATAACTGGGTGCCAGAATTGCAGCCCACTTCTAACATATTGATATTGTTCGTTAGATCGCTGGTGCCAGCCAATATCATTGATACTGATGTTCATGTGTGTAAACCCCCCATAACACTAACAAGAGGAACCATAGACTAAAATAATGTTAATCTGCTAGTACTTTTTATAAACGAGGATAAAAATACTGCATACATGAGTTGTCTTTCCACTTATAAAAAGCACAAGCAAATTAACGCAATTTTAGTACATGGTATCCTCTTGTCAGTGTTAGGGGAGGTTTACACACATGAACATCAGTATCAATGATATTAGCTGGCATCAGCCATCTAACAAGCAATATTACTAGCTTTGAATGCAGCCACAAACTGGGTACTGAGCAATAAATCATACTTAATTGCTTATGCCTGGGAGATGGCAAGTCATTCACCTGTCACTAGCAACAGGCAAATACTGCATTTAAATGCAATTCTAGCAATACTGCTAAAACCACAGCAATGTATTTATATTGCCACATTTTAAAAGAATTGCAACCATGGCTAATTGTTCAATAAGTTGCTATGATTACTAGTGAGTATCGCTGGGTCTAACCAAAGCGACCAACATACCAGCATATAGCCATGAGCGATGCTTGTCAACAATCGCTTATAGCAACATCACAGTATGTGACCCCCTTTAGTGATAGTTTCTATGTGTTACCAATTCATCCTGCTGCTGAAAAGCAGAGTAGGGTGGATCTGTCAAAATGTAGTTGTGAATGAACCCTGAGGACCCATTTATACACTTCAATGATTGTTTATTGATGGTTCATCAGATCAGTGCTTGCTATTAAATTGGGGCATATTCCATTTGCACATGGCCACAAATCTGGCATTGATTGTCCACAATTTCACTACAACCACAGATCTGCCGAACAATTGATGAACAATGATTGAAGAGTGTAAAGGGGTTCTCATACTGATCTGTTTTTTTGGAGCAACTAAACTAAAAAAGACAGATGTATAGCGGCTAAAAAACACGGGCAAGTGTTTGCCAGAAATCTTGCACCAGAGAATCATGGCAAAAATCTGAACACATTGTTTTCAACAGTAAGAATCACCTCAGAATAGCAAATATAAATAGCATTTTTGTGCGACAGGGTTGTGTGATGCCACACTATATAGTCACGCAATAATTATGCTCGTACATATGTTTTAGCATTTAACAAAACCATTTTTCTGCTATTGATTTCAATGAAGCTTGAAAAAACAGAATGGCTTCAGTTTGCTTTAGATCCATTTTGCTTTAGCTTTATAAACTTAAACATCTCTGCTACAGCCTATGCTGTTGTGTTACTCAAAAACTCAAATAAAAATGGATCTGAAGCAAACAGATGTTTTTTTGGTGCAGCCAAATGAAAAAAAAAACTGATCAGCATAACTGAAAAAAATGAATGTGTGAACACAACCTAATAGATAAATTATGTCTGAAAAATCCTGTCAAAGTAAGGGCAAAGACACATGGGTGAATATTCCTGTCCAAATTTGGACAGGAATATCCACCCTGGATGCCTGGTCTGCAAAACCTGAACTCTGGAGCTCAGGTGAGCCCCAGAGCACAGCCCGGCCTGAACACGGCACTCACGTAAATAGAACAAAATATTGGGCGCACCACCATATGGAAATGAAATAATTAATGGGTGCAAGGTCAGTAATCAATAATTACATGAGAACCAAAGAGAAAAAGCATTACTGCCAAAGCTCGCACACCAATAATACTACATGGAGTATAAAAATACAAAGCTGATTTTATTAAACAATACAAACACATCACAGACAATAAAAACATAGTTAAAAAATGTACACCATCCAAAATAAACAGGCCATAGAGATCAAAAAGCAGAATACAGTGAAACTCCCCCCAAAAAACACCAACCTCCAACCTAATGGCTCATGGGGAAATAAAAATACACCAAGATCAGGCAGCATGTAGTACACTTAGTGACCACACAACCATGTGAGGCATATAAGAAGTTGCTGCACAAGGATCATGTATGAAAAACACGCCAGAGCGGGGAAGAGAGGGGGAGAGAGAAAGGGTTAATAGTAGCCCATGGAAAAAAGTATAAAGCTAGATCTCAATAGATAAATAAGGAGGAGACCCTCCATCAAAATACAACCTGATATTGTAGGGCGATGCCCACGCGTATCGCCTGACAAGCAGGCTTCGTCAGGGAAGACCTTCATTTTATATTCATTTGTATTCTTTTCAGTTTTTTTTAAACAGAAACAAAAGGGTTGCAACCTTTGCTTTTGTATTTTTAAAAACGGAAAGCATACCACAGAGGCCAAATGAATCCATTCCATTCCCACTATCAAAAAGAACAAAAATTAATAGATTTTTCTCCTCTTGCCTTTTGTTCAGTTGTTTCTATGAAAGAAGCAGGTGACCAAAAACCTGTAACAATACTGAAAATGTAGCTTAATAGAAAAATCCTCTAAAATAACAGAGTAAGGGCCCTGTCACACTGGCAGATAACCTCTGCAATTGTGATGCTACGACATATGTATATAATGTCATATCCCGCTGTCACATGTAGCGATAGCGCGGTCACAGCAGGATTCCTAGGAGCAAAGAAAGGGCTGAACTTTCACCTTATACAAAGAAGAGCAGGGGCCCAACCGTGTACAGTATTTCACACAGTATGAAGTCAGAGTTACAAGCCTGCTACATCACAGATTATCGACTCGTTATGACAAATCTCGTACTGTGTGATGGGGCCTTAAGAGCCTATTCACACAAGTGCTTTTTCTGGCTGCGATTATCACCACTGAAAATTCATAGTAGGACTGCGCCCTAATTATTTCAATGGGGCCAGCAAAAAGACTGGTGGTAATCGCTGATTATACAGTAGGTCACTGACCTATAATGGTAATGGTGGAGAAAATCAAAATGATAATTACCAGCAGCACTGAGCAAAAGTGGCCATGTGCATGAAGCCTAAGACCTTATTCACCCAGGCGATTTTCCCTAGCAATTATTGCTAGCGATTTTTCTAGTGAAAATCACTTTGAACAGAGACGATTTTTTCACTATGGTGTCCTATGACAGGAAAGCACTGCCCTAAATTTTTACATTTTAAATTGCTAGCAATTATTCTACCATAGAAGCCCATAGAAAAAAAAATTCACCTCTGTTCAAAGCAATTATGCTTAGCAATAATTGCCTGTGTGAATAAGGCCTAATCTAAAAATTCTATAAAAAAGATGGTGGGTCAGAAATGGGTCTGTCACCATAGGTTAACAGAAAAAAAAACAAAAAAAGAATGCACCAGACAATAACAAAAGCCAATAAGTAAATGTATCATCTCTAATATATTAATTACATATAATTTTTCTAACCTGTTCACTGTAATATGCTAATTGAATTGATGATGATGTGTTCGGTTACACAGGCTGTAGCAAAGTTGAAGGTAAAAATGCTCCCGTTCAGCTTTTTCTGTGATAGGAAACCTATAACAGTAGTGGGAATATAGCAAAATAGAAAAATCCTCTCAGAACAATCCTACCAAATAACAGAGTAATGTAAAAATCCTGTCATGAAACAACTGGCGACTCCAAAATGTGTCTGTCACCATAAGTTACCAACAAATGTAAAAAAAATACACCAGACAATAACAAGAGCCAATAAGTAAATGTATGATCACTAATATATTAAATACATATAATTTTTCTAACCTGTTCAGTGTAATATGTCAATTGAATAGATGTTGAAGTGCTCCCTCACACAGGCTGAGGTAAAGTGAAAGTATAAATCCTAGGTTGCATCACATCAATCAACTTCAGCTGACCACACAGCTGATTGACAAAAAAATAAGCATCCTATCAATGTTTTGTGTGTAATTTAAGTTTTCTGTATGAAGATGTGCCTTCAGCTCGAATCCATAACTATTAGAAAGCCAAAACATACACAGTAGGCTTTTCCCCCTCAATTAGATACAGTAGAACTGAGAGCAAGGAATTATCAAAAGTGTTTTTTTCAAAGCACTATAATAAATAACAGTATAGTGCTTTGTTCCAAAGCACTATAATTAGCAGTGTTCAGATTACAAGATAGTGCTTTTTCAAAGCACTATAATAACTAGACAATTACCTCACGGTACTAGCAGCTCTGAGGCGTTTTCCTCTCCCAGAGCGTTACCTCACAATATGGCCCACTCTGAGGCATTTGCCTCATCCAAAGATCTACTGTACATCGCAACATAACCAGTTATGAGGTGCTCACCTGTCCCAGAGGCATACCTCCCAACTTTTGAAGATGGGAAAGAGGGACAAAGTTTGTGGCGCGCTTAGCGCGCCGCGGCAATTTTTAGGCCACGCCTCTGACCACACCCATTCATAATTAGTCACACCCATATCCACGTCCCAACCACACCCATTTAGCACTGCCGATCACACTGTTTCATATACAATAGTTATAAACAAAAAAATATGGCCACACAGTGCTCCATACTGTATAATGACCACACATGATGCCCCATACTGTATAATGGCCACACATGATGCTCCATACTGTATAATGGCCGCACATGATGCTCCATACTGTATAATGACTGCACATGATGCTCCATACTGTATAATGGCCGCACATGATGCTCCATATTGTATAATGACCGCACATGATGCTCCATACTGTATAATGGCCGCACATAACGCTCCATACTGTATAATGACCGCACATGATGCTCCATACTGTATAATGGCCGCACATGATGCTCCATACTGTATAATGACCGCACATGACGCTCCATACTGTATAATGAACACACATGACGCTCCATACTGTATAATGACCGCATGCATACTGTATAATGGCCGCACATGATGCTCCATACTGTATAATGACCGCACATGATGCTCCATACTGTATAATGACCGCATGCATACTGTATAATGACCGCACATGATGCTCCATACTGTATAATGGCCGCACATGATGCTCCATACTGTATAATGAACGCACATGATGCTCCATACTGTATAATGGCCGCACATGATGCTCCATACTGTATAATGACCACACATAATGCTCCATACTGTATAATGACCACACATAATGCTCCATACTGTATGCTGGCTGCACATGATGCTTCATACTGTATAATGACTGCACATGATGCTTCATACTGTATAATGACTGCACATGATGCTCCATACTGTATAATGACCGCACATGATGCTCCATACTGTATAATGAACGCACATGATGCTCCATACTGTATAATGGCCGCACATGATGCTCCATACTGTATAATGACCGCACATGATGCTCCATACTGTATAATGACCGCACATGATGCTTCATACTGTATAATGACCGCACATGATGCTCCATACTGTATGCTGGCTGCACATGATGCTGCATACTGTATAATGACCGCACATGATGCTCCATACTGTATGCTGGCTGCACATGATGCTGCATACTGTATAATGACCGCACATGATGCTCCATACTGTATAATGGCCACAGTTCTCCATACTGTATAATGACATACAGGCACGCAGCTCACACACGCTCACACACACGCAGCACACACACAGCTCACACACGCACGCAGCTCACACACATGCAGCATCACACACACAGTATCACACATACACACGCAGCATCACAAATGCAGCTCACAAACACATGCAGCTTTGACACAAATGCATCACACACGCAGCCATCACACACACACGCAGTCATCACACACACGCAGCCATCACACACACATACGCAGCCATCACACACACGCAGCCATCACACACACGCAGCCATCACACACACACACACGCAGCCATCACACACACACACGCAGCCATCACACACACACACACGCAGCCATCACACACACACACGCAGCCATCACACACACACACGCAGCCATCACACACACAGCCATCACACACACACAGCCATCACACACACACACAGCCATCACACACACAGCCATCACACACACACAGCCATCACACACACACACACACCCAGCCATCACACACACACACCCAGCCATCACACACACCCAGCCATCACACACACCAGATACCTCATACACACATGACACACACACAAATGCAGCATCACACACACACAATGACACACATGCAGCATCAGACACACACACACATCTCACACACACACATCACACACACACATCACACACACACAATCTCCTCTGTGGTGCAGGGGCGGCTGATCTGTCCATGTGCAGCTCTTCAGTTTCTCCGGCTGCTCACAGCTCTGCACTGTCCCGGCACCTCCCCCGTCTCTCCTCTGCCGGGATAGCAGCTAAGAGCAGGAGAAGCCGGAGCTCCGTGCACACACAGGAGGAAGTGAGTCGCTGACCTCTCATCTTGATCGCTGCTGGCTCTCTGCCTCAGCGTGGCAGCGCCGCACACACAGGGGGCGGGGGGGGCGGGATCGGTCGGGAGGAGACCCAGCATGTATAAGAAAAAAAAAACAGCCACAAACCTAAGCTACTCAGGTGCCGCCCCCTGCATTGTCCCCGCCCTAGGCACGTAGTGTGGGACATTAGTGTCCCGCCCGGGATCCTGGGGCTGACTGTCAAAATCAGGACAGTCCCGCGGGATCCGGGACGGTTGGGAGGTATGCAGAGGTTTACTTCAAGATTCTCAAAAATCCGACAGAGTAGACTACTCAGGGCATGAGATATTCTGAGGTGTTCGCATCACTCAGAATGTTACCTCAGGATATGAGATATTCTGAGGTGTTTGCATCACTCAGGTGCCAATTTGGTGGGTGGGGCAACTCTGGGTGGGGTCATGTGGAGTTCGTAGGCGTTGGCATAGTAACTGAGTCTGATCAATGAGCTAATCAGCCAGGTGGCAGTTGGCAATTACATTTCAAATTGCCTCAGAAATCAGCCCCATTACAACCTTATTGGAAAATTTCCCTATTGAAACACATTGATCCAATGCTTTCCAATGAGGGGAAAACAATTTTCAAATGCAAATTGCGCCAAAACTACAAATCCGATCAACACGAAAAATACTTAGCACACCTCTCGTGGACGCTGGCTTCGAAATGACGCCTCACTGGAGTCTGTGCATGCCACGGTTCGGGCTGCATTAATTGCGGAAAAAAGCCTAATAATAATAATAATAAGAAGTTTACCACGATGGAATAACAGTATAGTGCTTTGTTCCAAAGCACTATAATAAGAAGTTTTCCACGATGGAATAACAGTATAGTGCTTTGTTCCAAAGCACTATAATAAGAACTAGATGGGTATTTCCTGAAGGAACTACAGATAGTACTTTGGAATGGTGCCCAGGCTGCCCCTGCAAGACTTTCACACTTGGGTGCCCCTCAGGGTTGAGGATTTGGTGGGCGGGGCCCCTCAGGGGCCGATTTGGTGGGCGGGGCCCCTCAGGGGCCGATTTGGTGGGCGGGGCCACTCTGGGTCCGATTAGGTGGGCGGGGCCCCTCAGGGGCCGATTTGGTGGGCGGGGCCCCACAGGGGCCGATTTGGTGGGCTGGGTCCCTCAGGGACCGATTTGGTGGGCGGGGTCACTCTGGGTCCGATTTGGTGGGCCGGGTCACTCTTGGTCCGATTTGGTGGGCCGGGTCACTCTTGGTCCGATTTGGTGGGCCGGGTCACTCTGGGTCCGATTTGGTGGGCCGGGCCACTCTGGGTCCGATTTGGTGGGCCGGGCCACTCTGGGTCCGATTTGGTGGGCGGGGTACCTCAGGGACCGATTTGGTGGGCCGGGCCACTCTGGGTCCGATTTGGTGGGCCGGGCCACTCTGGGTCCGATTTGGTGGGCCGGGCCACTCTGGGTCCGATTTGGTGGGCCGGGCCACTCTGGGTCCGATTTGGTGGGCCGGGCCACTCTGGGTCCGATTTGGTGGGCCGGGCCACTCTGGGTCCGATTTGGTGGGCCGGGCCACTCTGGGTCCGATTTGGTGGGCCGGGCCACTCTGGGTCCGATTTGGTGGGCCGGGCCACTCTGGGTCCGATTTGGTGGGCCGGGCCACTCTGGGTCCGATTTGGTGGGCCGGGCCACTCTGGGTCCGATTTGGTGGGCCGGGCCACTCTGGGTCCGATTTGGTGGGCCGGGTCACTCTGGGTCCAATTTCGTGGGCCGGGTCACTCTGGGTCCAATTTCGTGGGCCGGGTCACTCTGGGTCCAATTTCGTGGGCCGGGTCACTCTGGGTCCAATTTCGTGGGTCGGGTCACTCTAAGTCCGATTTGGTGGGCCGGGCCACTCTGGGTCCGATTTGGTGGGCTGGGTCACTCTGGGTCCGATTTTGTGGGCGGGGCAACTCAGGGTCCGATTTGGTGGGCCGGGCCACTCTGGGTCCGATTTGGTGGGCCGGGTCACTCTGGGTCCAATTTCGTGGGCCGGGTCACTCTGGGTCCAATTTCGTGGGCCGGGTCACTCTGGGTCCAATTTCGTGGGTCGGGTCACTCTGGGTCCAATTTCGTGGGTCGGGTCACTCTGGGTCCGATTTGGTGGACGGGGTCACTCAGGGTCCGATTTGGTGGGTGGGGTCACTCAGGGTCCGATTTGGTGGGTGGGGTCACTCAGGGTCCGATTTCGTGGGCGGGGTCACTCAGGGTCTGATTTGGTGGGCGGGGTCACTCTGGGTCCGATTTGGTGGGCGGGGTCACTCTGGGTCCGATTTGGTGGGCGGGGTCACTCTGGGTCCGATTTCGTGGGCGGGGTCACTCTGGGACCGATTTGGTGGACGGGGTCACTCTGGGTTTGATTTGGTGGGCTGGGTCACTGGATCCGATTTGGTGGGTGGGGTCACTCTGGGTCCGATTTGGTGGGCGGGCTCACTCTGGGACCGATTTGGTGGGCGTGGTCACTCTGGGACCGATTTGGTGGGCTGGGCCCCTCAGGGTCCGATTAGGTGGGCGGGGTCACTCTGGGTCCGATTTGGTGGGCGGAGGCACTCTGGGTCCGATTTGGTGGGCGGGGCACCTCAGGGTCTGATTTGATGGGCGGGGCACCTCAGGGTCCGATTTGGTGGGCGGGGCACCTCGGTCCGATTTGGTGGGCGGGGCACCTCAGGGTCCGATTTGGTGGGCGGGGCACCTCAGGGTCCGATTTGGTGGGCGGGGTCACTCTGGGTCTGATTTGGTGGGCGGAGCCACTCTATGTCCGATTTGGTGGGCGGGGCACCTGAGGGTCTGATTTGGTGGGCGGTGTCACTCTGGGTCAGATTTGGTGTGCGGGGTCACTCATGGTCCGATTTGGTGGGCGGGGCACCTCAGGGTCTGATTTGGTGGGCGGGGCACCTCAGGGTCCGATTTGGTGGGCGGGGCACCTCAGGGTCTGATTTGGTGGGTGGGGCACCTCAGGGTCCGATTTGGTGGGCGGGGTCACTCTGGGTCTGATTTGGTGGGCGGAGCCACTCTATGTCCGATTTGGTGGGCGGGGCAAGTGAGGGTCCGATTTGGTGGGCAGGATCACTCTGGGTCCGATTTGGTGATCGGGGTCACTCTGGGTTCGATTTGGTGGACGGGGTCACTCTGGGTTCGATTTGGAGGGCGGGGCAACTCAGGGTCCGATTTGGTGGGCGGGGTCACTCTGGGACCGATTTGGAGGGTGGAGCCACTATGGGTCCGATTTGGTGGGCGGGGCACCTCAGGGACCGATTTGGTGGGCGGGGTCACTCAGGGCCCGATTTAGTGGGCGGGGTCACTCAGTGTCCGATTTGGTGGGCGGGTTCTTTCTGGGTTCGATTTGGTGGGCCGGGTCACTCTGGGTCCGATTTGGTGGGTGGGGTCACTCTGGGACTGATTTGGTGGGCGGGGTCACTCTGGGACCGATTTGATGGGCGGGGTCACTCTGGGTCCAATTTGGTGGGCTGGGTCACTCTGGGTCCGATTTTGTGGGTGGGGTCACTCTGGGTCCGATTTTGTGGGCGGGGCAACTCACAGTCCGATTTGGTGGGCAGGGTGACTCTGGGACCAATTTGGTGGGTGGAGCCACTCTGGGTCTGATTTGGTGGGCGGGGCACCTCAGGGACCGATTTGGTGGGCTGGGTCACTCAGGGTCCGATTTGGTGGATGGGGTCACTCAGGGTCCGATTTGGTGGGCGGGGTCACTCTGGGTCCGATTTGGTGGGCGGGGTCACTCTGGGTCCGATTTCGTGGGCGGGGTGACTCTGGGACCGATTTGGTGGACGGGGTCACTCTGGGTTTGATTTGGTGGGCGGGCTCACTCTGGGACCGATTTGGTGGGCGTGGTCACTCTGGGACCGATTTGGTGGGCTGGGCACCTCAAGGTCCAATTAGGTGGGCGGGTCACTCTGGGTCTGATTTGGTGGGCGGAGCCACTCTGGGTCCGATTTGGTGGGCGGGGCACCTCAGGGTCTGATTTTATGGGCGGGGCACCTCAGGGTCCGATTTGGTGGGTGGGGCACCTCAGGGTCCGATTTGGTGTGCGGGGCACCTCAGGGTCCGATTTGGTGGGCGGGGTCACTCTGGGTCTGATTTGGTGGGCGGAGCCACTCTGTCCGATTTGGTGGGCGGGGCACCTGAGGGTCAGATTTGGTGGGCGGTGTCACTCTGGGTCAGATTTGGTGGGCCGGGTCACTCAGGGTCCGATTTGGTGGGCCGGGTCACTCAGGGTCCGATTTGGTGGGCCGGGTCACTCTGGGTCCGATTTGGTGTTCCGGGTCACTCTGGGTCCGATTTGGTGGGCCGGGTCATTCTGGGTCTTATTTGGTGGGCGGGGTCACTCAGGGTCCGATTTGGTGGGCGGGGTCACTCTGGGTCTGATTTGGTGGGCGGGGTCACTCAGGGTCCGATGTGGTGGGCGGGGTCACTCTGGGTTCGATTTAATTGGCCGGGTCACTGGTCCGATTTGGTGGGTGGGGTCACTCTATGTCCGATTTTGTGGGTGGGGTCACTCGGGGTCCGATTTGGTGGGCGGGGTCTATCGGGGACCGATTTGGTGGGCGGGGCACATCAGGGTCCGATTTGGTGGGCGGGGTCACACGGGGTCCGATTTGGTGGGCGGGGCACCTTTGGGTCCGATTTGGTGGGCGGGGTCACTCTGGGTCCGATTTGATGGGCGGAGTCACTGGGTCCGATTTGGTGGGCGGGGTCACTCTGGGACCGATTTGGTGGGCGGAGCCTCTATGGGTCCGATTTGGTGGGCGGGGCACCTCAGGGACCGATTTGGTGGGCGGGGTCACTCAGGGTCCGATTTGGTGGATGGGGTCACTCAGGGTCCAATTTGGTGGGCGGGTTCTTTCTGGGTTCGATTTGGTGGGCCGGGTCACTCTGGGTCCGATTTGGTGGGCGGGGTCACTCGGTCCGATTTGGTGGGTGGGGTCACTCTGGGTCCGATTTGGTGGGCGGGGTCACTCTGGGACCAATTTGATGGGCCGGGTCACTCTGGGTCTGATTTGGTGGGCCGGGTCACTCTGGGTCTGATTTGGTGGGCGGGGTCACTTAGGGTCCGATTTGGTGGGCGGGGTCACTCTGGGTTCGATTTGGTGGGCGGGGCACCTCAGGGACCGATTTGGTGGGCGGGGTCACTCTGGGTTCGATTTAATTGGCTGGGTCACTGGGTCCGATTTGGTGGGCGGGGTCACTCGGGGTCCGATTTGGTAGGCGGGGTCACTCGGGGCCCGATTTGGTGGGCGGGGTCACTCGGGGTCTGATTTGGTGGGCGGGTCACTCGGGTCCGATTTGGTGGGTGGGTCACTCGGGGTCCGATTTGTTGGGCGGGGCACCTTTGGGTCCGAATTTGGTGGGCGGGGTCACTCTGGGTCCGATTTGGTGGGCGGGGTCACTCTGGGTCCGATTTTGTGGGCGGGGCAACTCGGGGTCCGATTTGGTGGGCAGGGTCACTCTGGGACCAATTTGGTGCGTGGAGCCACTCTGGGTCCGATTTGGTGGGCGGGGCACCTCAGGGACCGATTTGGTGGGCGGGGTCACTCAGGGTCCGATTTGGTGGGCGGGGTCACTCAGGGTCCGATTTGGTGGGCGGGGTCACTCTGGGTCCGATTTCGTGGGCGGGGTCACTCTGGGTCCGATTTCGTGGGCGGGGTCGCTCTGGGACCGATTTGGTGGAAGGGTCACTCTGGGTTTGGTTTGGTGGGCGGGGTCACTCTGGGTCCGATTTGGTGGGCGGGCTCACTCTGGGACCGATTTGGTGGGCGTGGTCACTCTGGGACCGATTTGGTGGGCTGGGCACCACAGGGTACGATTAGGTGGGCGGGGTCACTCTGGGTCCGATTTGGTGGGCGGAGCCACTCTGGGTCCGATTTGGTGGGCGGGGCACCTGAGGGTTCGATTTGGTGGGCGGTGTCACTCTGGGTCAGATTTGGTGTGCGGGGTCACTCAGGGTCCGATTTGGTGGGCGGGGTCACTCAGGGTTTGATTTGGTGGGCCGGGTCACTGGGTCCGATTTGGTGTTCCGGGTCACTCTGGGTCCGATTTGGTGGGCGGGGTCACTCAGGGTCCGATTTGGTGGGCCGGGTCACTCTGGGTCTGATTTGGTGGGCCGGGTCACTCTGGGTCTGATTTGGTGGGCGGGGTCACTTAGGGTCTGATTTGGTGGGCGGGGTCACTCTGGGTCCCATTTGGTGGGCGGGGCACCTCAGGGAACGATTTGGTTGGCGGGGTCACTCTGGGTTCGATTTAATTGGCCGGGTCACTGGGTCCGATTTGGTGGGCGGGGTCACTCGGGGTCCGATTTGGTAGGCGGGGTCACTCAGGGCCCGATTTGGTGGGCGGGTCACTCGGGGTCCGATTTGGTGGGTGGGTCACTCGGGGTCCGATTTGTTGGGCGGGGTCACTCAGGGTCCGATTTGGTGGGCGGGGTCACTCAGGGTCCGATTTGGTGGGCGGGGTCACTCAGGGTCCGATTTGGTGGGCGGGGTCACTCTGGGTCCGATTTGGTGGGCAGGGTCACTCTGGGTCCGATTTCGTGGGCGGGGTCACTCTGGGTCCGATTTCGTGGGCGGGGTCACTCAGAGTCCGATTTGGTGGGTGGGGTCACTCTGGGTCCGATTTGGTGGGCGGGCTCTCTGGGACTGATTTGGTGGGCGTGGTCACTCTGGGACCGATTTGGTGGGCTGGGTACCTCAGGGTCCGACTAGGTGGGCGGGGTCACTCTGGATCCGATTTGGTGGGCGGAGCCACTCTGGGTCCGATTTGGTGGGCGGGGCACATCAGGGTCTGATTTGATGGGCGGGGCACCTCAGGGTCCGATTTGGTGGGCGGTGTCACTCTGGGTCAGATTTGGTGTGCGGGGTCACTCATGGTCTGATTTGGTGGGCCGGGTCACTCAGGGTCCGATTTGGTGTTCCGGGTCACTCTGGGTCCAATTTGGTGGGCGGGGTCACTCAGGGTCCGATTTGGTGGGCGGGGTCACTCAGGGTTCGATTTGGTGGGCAGGGTCACTCAGGGTCCGATTTGGTGGGCGGGGTCACTGGGACCGATTTGGTGGGCGGGGTCACACGGGGTCCGATTTGGTGGGCGGGGTCACTCGGGGTCTGATTTGGTGGGCGGGTCACTCAGGGTCTGATTTGGTGGGTGGGTCACTCGGGGTCCGATTTGTTGGGCGGGGCACCTTTGGGTCCGATTTGGTGGGCGGGGTCACTCTGGGTCCGATTTGGTGGGCGGAGTCACTCTGGGTCCGATTTGGTGGGCGGGGCACTTCAGGGACCGATTAGGTAGGCGGGGTCACTCTGGGTCCGATTTGGTGGGCGGAGCCACTCTGGGTCCGATTTGGTGGGCGGGGCACCTCAGGGTCCGATCTGGTGGGCGGGGTAACTCTGGGCCTGATTTGGTGGGCGGAGCCACTCTGGGTCCGATTTGGTGGGCGGGGTCTGATTTGGTGGGCGGGGTCACTCTGGAACCGATTTGGTCGGCGGGGTCACTCTGGGTCCGATTTGGTGGGCGGGGTCACTCTGGGTCCGATTTGATGGGCGGGGTCACTCTGGGTCCGATTTGGTGGGCGGGGGTCTGATTTGGTGGGCGGAGCCACTCTGGGCCCGATTTGGTGGGCGGGGCACCTCAGGGTCCGATTTGGTGGGCCGGGTCACTCTGGGTCCGATTTGGTGGGCCGGGTCACTCGGGGTCCGATTTGGTGGGCGGGGTCACTCTGGGTCCGATTTGGTTGGCGAGGTCACTCGGGGTCCGATTTGGTGGGCGGGGTCACTCGGGGTCCGATTTGGTGGGTGGGTCACTCGGGGTCCGATTTGGTGGGTGGGTCACTCTGGGCCCGATTTGGTGGGCGGGGCACCTCAGGGTCCGATTTGGTGGGCCGGGTCACTCTGGGTCCGATTTGGTGGGCCGGGTCACTCGGGGTCCGATTTGGTGGGCGGGGTCACTCTGGGTCCGATTTGGTTGGCGAGGTCACTCGGGGTCCGATTTGGTGGGCGGGGTCACTCGGGGTCCGATTTGGTGGGTGGGTCACTCGGGGTCCGATTTGGTGGGTGGGTCACTCTGGGCCCGATTTGGTGGGCGGGGCACCTCAGGGTCCGATTTGGTGGGCCGGGTCACTCTGGGTCCGATTTGGTGGGCCGGGTCACTCGGGGTCCGATTTGGTGGGCGGGGTCACTCTGGGTCCGATTTGGTGGGCGAGGTCACTCGGGGTCCGATTTGGTGGGCGGGGTCACACGGGGTCCGATTTGGTGGGCGGGGTCACATGAGGTCCGATTTGGTGGGCGGGGTCACTCGGGGTCCGATTTGGTGGGCGGGTCACTCGGGGTCCGATTTGGTGGGTGGGTCACTCTATGTCCGATTTGTTGGCCGTGGCACCTTTGGGTCCGATTTGGTGGGCGGGGTCACTCTGGGTCCGATTTGGTGGGCGGAGTCACTCTGGGTCCGATTTGGTGGGCGGAGTCACTCTGGGTCTGATTTGGTGGGCGGGGCACCTCAGGGACCGATTAGGTAGGCGGGGTCACTCTGGGTCCGATTTGGTGGGCGGAGCCACTCTGGGTCCGATTTGGTGGGCGGGGCACCTCAGGGTCCGATCTGGTGGGCGGGGTCACTCTGGGCCCGATTTGGTGGGCGATGTCACTCTGGGACCAATTTGGTGGGTGGGGTCACTCTGGGTCCGATTTGGTGGGCGGGGTCACTCTGGGTCCGATTTGGTGGGCGGGGTCACTCTGGGTCTGATTTGGTGGGCGGGGTCACTCTGGGTCCGATTTGGTGGATGGGGTCACTCAGGGTCCGATTTGGTGGGCGGGGTCACTCTGGGTCAGATTTGGTGGGCGGGGTCACTCTGGGTTCGATTTGGTGGACGGGGTCACTCGGGGTCCGATTTGGAGGGCGGGGTTACTCTGGGACCGATTTGGTGGGTGGGGTCACTCAGGGTCCGATTTGGTGGATGGGGTCACTCAGGGTCCAATTTGGTGGGCGGATTCTTTCTGGGTTCGATTTGGTGGGCCGGGTCACTCTGGGTCCGATTTGGTGGGCGGGGTCACTCGGTCCGATTTGGTGGGTGGGGTCACTCTGGGTCCGATTTGGTGGGCGGGGTCACTCTGGGACCGATTTGATGGGCGGGTGACTCTGGGTCCGATTTGGTGGGCGGGGTCACTCTGGGTCCGATTTTGTGGGTGGGGTCACTCTGGGTCCGATTTTGTGGGCGGGGCAACTCAGGGTCCGATTTGGTGGGCAGGGTCACTCTGGGACTAATTTGGTGCGTGGAGCCACTATGGGTCCGATTTGGTGGGCGGGGCACCTCAGGGTCCGATTTGGTGGGCAGGGTCACTCAGGGTCCGATTTGGTGGGCGGGGTCACTCAGGGTCCGATTTGGTGGGCGGGGTCACTCTGGGTCCGATTTCGTGGGCGGGGTCACTCTGGGTCCGATTTCGTGGGCGGGGTCGCTCTGGGACCGATTTGGTGGAAGGGTCACTCTGGGTTTGATTTGGTGGGCCGGGTCACTGGGTCCGATTTGGTGGGCGGGGTCACTCTGGGTCCGATTTGGTGGGCGGGCTCACTCTGGGACCGATTTGGTGGGCGTGGTCACTCTGGGTCTGATTTGGTGGGCGGGGCACCTCAGGGTCCGATTTGGTGGGCGGGGCACCTCAGGGTCCGATTTGGTGGGTGGGGCACCTCAGGGTCCGATTTGGTGGGTGGGGTCACTCTCGGTCCGATTTGGTGGACGGGGTCACACGGGGTCCGATTTGGTGGGCGGGGTCACTCGGGGTCTGATTTGGTGGGCGGGTCACTCAGGGTCTGATTTGGTGGGTGGGTCACTCGGGGTCCGATTTGTTGGGCGGGGCACCTTTGGGTCCGATTTGGTGGGCGGGGTCACTCTGGGTCCGATTTGGTGGGCGGAGTCACTCTGGGTCCGATTTGGTGGGCGGAGTCACTCTGGGTCTGATTTGGTGGGCGGGGCACTTCAGGGACCGATTAGGTAGGCGGGGTCACTCTGGGTCCGATTTGGTGGGCGGAGCCACTCTGGGTCCGATTTGGTGGGCGGGGCACCTCAGGGTCCGATCTGGTGGGCGGAGTCACTCTGGGCCCGATTTGGTGGGCGGAGCCACTCTGGGTCCGATTTGGTGGGCGGGGTCTGATTTGGTGGGCGGGGTCACTCTGGAACCGATTTGGTCGGCGGGGTCACTCTGGGTCCGCTTTGGTGGGCGGGGTCACTCTGGGTCCGATTTGATGGGCGGGGTCACTCTGGGTCCGATTTGGTGGGCGGGGCACCTCAGGGTCCGATTTGGTGGGCCGGGTCACTCTGGGTCCGATTTGGTGGGCGGGGTCACTCGGGGTCCGATTTGGTGGGTGGGGTCACTCGGGGCCCAATTTGGTGGGTGGGGTCACTCGGGGTCCGATTTGGTGGGCCGGGTCACTGGGTCCGATTTGGTGGGCGGGGTCACTCTGGGTCCGATTTGGTGGGCGGGCTCACTCTGGGACCGATTTGGTGGGCGTGGTCACTCTGGGTCTGATTTGGTGGGCGGGGCACCTCAGGGTCCGATTTGGTGGGCGGGGCACCTCAGGGTCCGATTTGGTGGGTGGGGCACCTCAAGGTCCGATTTGGTGGGTGGGGTCACTCTCGGTCCGATTTGGTGGACGGGGTCACACGGGGTCCGATTTGGTGGGCGGGGTCACACGGGGTCCGATTTGGTGGGCGGGGTCACTCGGGGTCTGATTTGGTGGGCGGGTCACTCAGGGTCTGATTTGGTGGGTGGGTCACTCGGGGTCCGATTTGTTGGGCGGGGCACCTTTGGGTCCGATTTGGTGGGCGGGGTCACTCTGGGTCCGATTTGGTGGGCGGAGTCACTCTGGGTCCGATTTGGTGGGCGGAGTCACTCTGGGTCTGATTTGGTGGGCGGGGCACTTCAGGGACCGATTAGGTAGGCGGGGTCACTCTGGGTCCGATTTGGTGGGCGGAGCCACTCTGGGTCCGATTTGGTGGGCGGGGCACCTCAGGGTCCGATCTGGTGGGCGGGGTCACTCTGGGCCCGATTTGGTGGGCGGAGCCACTCTGGGTCCGATTTGGTGGGCGGGGTCTGATTTGGTGGGCGGGGTCACTCTGGAACCGATTTGGTCGGCGGGGTCACTCTGGGTCCGATTTGGTGGGCGGGGTCACTCTGGGTCCGATTTGATGGGCGGGGTCACTCTGGGTCCGATTTGGTGGGCGGAGCCACTCTGGGTCCGATTTGGTGGGCGGGGGTCTGATTTGGTGGGCGGAGCCACTCTGGGCCCGATTTGGTGGGCGGGGCACCTCAGGGTCCGATTTGGTGGGCCGGGTCACTCTGGGTCCGATTTGGTGGGCCGGGTCACTCGGGGTCCGATTTGGTGGGCGGGGTCACTCTGGGTCCGATTTGGTGGGCGAGGTCACTCGGGGTCCGATTTGGTGGGCGGGGTCACACGGGGTCCGATTTGGTGGGCGAGGTCACTCGGGGTTCGATTTGGTGGGTGGGTCACTCGGGGTCCGATTTGGTGGGTGGGTCACTCGGGGTCCAATTTGGTGGGCGGGGCACCTTTGGGTCCAATTTGGTGGGCGGGGTCACTCTGGGTCCGATTTGGTGGGCGGAGTCACTCTGGGTCCAATTTGATGGGCGGAGTCACTCTGGGTCTGATTTGGTGAGCGGGGCACCTCAGGGATCGATTAGGTAGGCGGGGTCACTCTGGGTCTGATTTGGTGGGCGGAGCCACTCTGGGTCCGATTTGGTGGGCGGGGCACCTCAGGGTCCGATCTGGTGGGCTGGGTCACTCTGGGCCCGATTTGGTGGGCGGAGCCACTCTAGGTCCGATTTGGTGGGCGGGGTCACTCAGGGTCCGATTTGGTGGGCGGGGGTCTGATTTGGTGGGCGGGGTCACTCAGGGTCAGATTTGTTGTGCGGGGTCACTCATGGTCCGATTTGGTGGGTTGGGTCACTCAGGTTCCGATTTGGTGGGCCGGGTCACTCTGGGTCCGACTTGGTGGGCGGGGTCACTCAGGGTCCGATTTGGTGGGCCGGTTCACTCTGGGTCCGATTTGGTGGGCTGGGTCACTCTGGGTCTTATTTGGTGGGCGGGGTCACTCAGGGTCTTATTTGGTGGGCGGGGTCACTCTGGGTCCGATTTGGTGGGCGGAGTCACTCTGGGTCTGATTTGGTGGGCGGGGCACTTCAGGGACCGATTAGGTAGGCGGGGTCACTCTGGGTCCGATTTGGTGGGCGGAGCCACTCTGGGTCCGATTTGGTAGGCGGGGCACCTCAGGGTCCGATCTGGTGGGCGGGGTCACTCTGGGCCCGATTTGGTGGGCGGAGCCACTCTGGGTCCGATTTGGTGGGCGGGGTCTGATTTAGTGGGCGGGGTCACTCTGGAACCGATTTGGTCGGCGGGGTCACTCTGGGTCCGATTTGGTGGGCGGGGTCACTCTGGGTCCGATTTGATGGGCGGGGTCACTCTGGGTCCGATTTGGTGGGCGGGGGTCTGATTTGGTGGGCGGAGCCACTCTGGGCCCGATTTGGTGGGCGGGGCACCTCAGGGTCCGATTTGGTGGGCCGGGTCACTCTGGGTCCGATTTGGTGGGCCGGGTCACTCGGGGTCCGATTTGGTGGGCGGGGTCACTCTGGGTCCGATTTGGTTGGCAAGGTCACTCGGGGTCCGATTTGGTGGGCGGGGTCACACAGGGTCCGATTTGGTGGGCGGGGTCACTCGGGGTCCGATTTGGTGGGTGGGTCACTCGGGGTCCGATTTGGTGGGTGGGTCACTCGGGGTCCAATTTGGTGGGCAGGGCACCTTTGGGTCCAATTTGGTGGGCGGGGTCACTCTGGGTCCGATTTGGTGGGCGGAGCCACTGTGGGTCCGATTTGGTGGGCGGGGGTCTGATTTGGTGGGCGGAGCCACTCTGGGCCCGATTTGGTGGGCGGGGCACCTCAGGGTCCGATTTGGTGGGCCGGGTCACTCTGGGTCCGATTTGGTGGGCGAGGTCACTTGGGGTCCGATTTGGTGGGCGGGGTCACACGGGGTCCGATTTGGTGGGCGGGGTCACTCGGGGTTCGATTTGGTGGGTGGGTCACTCGGGGTCCGATTTGGTGGGTGGGTCACTCGGGGTCCAATTTGGTGGGCGGGGCACCTTTGGGTCCAATTTGGTGGGCGGGGTCACTCTGGGTCCGATTTGGTGGGCGGAGTCACTCTGGGTCCAATTTGGTGGGCGGAGTCACTCTGGGTCTGATTTGGTGGGCGGGGCACCTCAGGGATCGATTAGGTAGGCGGGGTCACTCTGGGTCTGATTTGGTGGGCGGAGCCACTCTGGGTCCGATTTGGTGGGCGGGGCACCTCAGGGTCCGATCTGGTGGGCTGGGTCACTCTGGGCCCGATTTGGTGGGCGGAGCCACTCTACGTCCGATTTGGTGGGCGGGGTCACATGAGGTCCGATTTGGTGGGCGGGGTCACTCGGGGTCCGATTTGGTGGGCGGGTCACTCGGGGTCTGATTTGGTGGGTGGGTCACTCTGGGAC
The DNA here is from genome assembly GCF_051348905.1 of Ranitomeya variabilis. NCBI lineage: Eukaryota > Metazoa > Chordata > Amphibia > Anura > Dendrobatidae > Ranitomeya > Ranitomeya variabilis. The sequence continues at coordinate 134,180,510 of NC_135239.1, forward strand.
TAATTTGGTGCGTGGAGCCACTCTGGGTCCGATTTGGTGGGCGGGGTCACTCTGGGTCCGATTTGGTGGGCGGAGTCACTCTGGGTCCGATTTGGTGGGCGGAGTCACTCTGGGTCTGATTTGGTGGGCGGGGCACCTCAGGGACCGATTAGGTAGGCGGGGTCACTCTGGGTCTGATTTGGTGGGCGGGGCACCTCAGGGTCCGATCTGGTGGGCGTGGTCACTCTGGGTCCGATTTGGTGGGCGGGGTCACTCTGGGACCAATTTGGTGGGCGGGGTCACTAAGACCGATTTGGTGGGCGGGGTCACTCTGGGTCCGATTTGGTGGGCGGGGTCACTCTGGGTCTGATTTGGTGGGCGGGGTCGCTCTGGGTCCGATTTGGTGGATGGTGTCACTCGGTCCGATTTGGTGGGCGGAGTCACTCTGGGCTCGATTAGCTGGGCCGGGTCACTCTGGGTCTGATTTGGTGGGCGGGGTCACTCTGGGTCCGATTTGGTGGGCGGGGTCACTCTGGGTCCGATTTGGTGGGCGGGGTCACTCTGGGTCAGATTTGGTGGGCGGGGTCACTCTGGGTTCGATTTGGTGGACGGGGTCACTCGGGGTCCGATTTGGAGGGCGGGGTTACTCTGGGACCGATTTTGTGGGTGGAGCCTCTATGGGTCCGATTTGGTGGGCGGGGCACCTCAGGGACCGATTTGGTGGGCAGGGTCACTCAGGGTCCGATTTGGTGGATGGGGTCACTCAGGGTCCAATTTGGTGGGCGGATTCTTTCTGGGTTCGATTTGGTGGGCCGGGTCACTCTGGGTCCGATTTGGTGGGCGGGGTCACTCGGTCCGATTTGGTGGGTGGGGTCACTCTGGGTCCGATTTGGTGGGCGGGGTCACTCTGGGACCGATTTGATGGGCGGGTGACTCTGGGTCCGATTTGGTGGGCGGGGTCACTCTGGGTCCGATTTTGTGGGTGGGGTCACTCTGGGTCCGATTTTGTGGGCGGGGCAACTCAGGGTCCGATTTGGTGGGTAGGGTCACTCTGGGACTAATTTGGTGCGTGGAGCCACTATGGGTCCGATTTGGTGGGCGGGGCACCTCAGGGTCCGATTTGGTGGGCGGGGTCACTCAGGGTCCGATTTGTTGGGCGGGGTCACTCAGGGTCCGATTTGGTGGGCGGGGTCACTCTGGGTCCGATTTCGTGGGCGGGGTCACTCTGGGTCCGATTTCGTGGGCGGGGTCGCTCTGGGACCGATTTGGTGGAAGGGTCACTCTGGGTTTGATTTGGTGGGCCGGGTCACTGGGTCCGATTTGGTGGGCGGGGTCACTCTGGGTCCGATTTGGTGGGCGGGCTCACTCTGGGACCGATTTGGTGGGCGTGGTCACTCTGGGACTGATTTGGTGGGCTGGTCACCTCAGGGTACGATTAGGTGGGCAGGGTCACTCTGGGTCCAATTTGGTGGGCGGAGCCACTCTGGGTCCGATTTGGTGGGCGGGGCACCTCAGGGTCTAATTTGATGGGCGGGGCACCTCAGGGTCCGATTTGGTGGGTGGGGCACCTCAGGGTCCGATTTGGTGGGCGGGGCACCTCAGGGTCCGATTTGGTGGGTGGGGCACCTCAGGGTCCGATTTGGTGGGTGGGGTCACTCTGGGTCCGATTTGGTGGACGGGGTCACACGGGGTCCGATTTGGTGGGCGGGGTCACACGGTGTCCGATTTGGTGGGCGGGGTCACTCGGGGTCTGATTTGGTGGGCGGGTCACTCAGGGTCTGATTTGGTGGGTGGGTCACTCGGGGTCCGATTTGTTGGGCGGGGCACCTTTGGGTCCGATTTGGTGGGCGGGGTCACTCTGGGTCCGATTTGGTGGGCGGCGTCACTCTGGGTCCGATTTGGTGGGCGGAGTCACTCTGGGTCTGATTTGGTGGGCGGGGCACTTCAGGGACCGATTAGGTAGGCGGGGTCACTCTGGGTCTGATTTGGTGGGCGGAGCCACTCTGGGTCCGATTTGGTGGGCGGGGCACCTCAGGGTCCGATCTGGTGGGCTGGGTCACTCTGGGCCCGATTTGGTGGGCGGAGCCACTCTACGTCCGATTTGGTGGGCGGGGTCACATGAGGTCCGATTTGGTGGGCGGGGTCACTCGGGGTCCGATTTGGTGGGCGGGTCACTCGGGGTCTGATTTGGTGGGTGGGTCACTCTGGGACTAATTTGGTGCGTGGAGCCACTCTGGGTCCGATTTGGTGGGCGGGGTCACTCTGGGTCCGATTTGGTGGGCGGAGTCACTCTGGGTCCGATTTGGTGGGCGGAGTCACTCTGGGTCTGATTTGGTGGGCGGGGCACCTCAGGGACCGATTAGGTAGGCGGGGTCACTCTGGGTCCGATTTGGTGGGCGGGGCACCTCAGGGTCCGATCTGGTGGGCGTGGTCACTCTGGGTCCGATTTGGTGGGCGGGGTCACTCTGGGACCAATTTGGTGGGCGGGGTCACTAAGACCGATTTGGTGGGCGGGGTCACTCTGGGTCCGATTTGGTGGGCGGGGTCACTCTGGGTCTGATTTGGTGGGCGGGGTCGCTCTGGGTCCGATTTGGTGGATGGTGTCACTCAGGGTCCGATTTGGTGGGCGGAGTCACTCTGGGCTCGATTAGCTGGGCCGGGTCACTCTGGGTCTGATTTGGTGGGCGGGGTCACTCTGGGTCCGATTTGGTGGGCGGGGTCACTCTGGGTCCGATTTGGTGGGCGGGGTCACTCTGGGTCAGATTTGGTGGGCGGGGTCACTCTGGGTTCGATTTGGTGGACGGGGTCACTCGGGGTCCGATCTGGTGGGCTGGGTCACTCTGGGCCCGATTTGGTGGGCGGAGCCACTCTGGGTCCGATTTGGTGGGCGGGGTCTGATTTGGTGGGCGGGGTCACTCTGGAACCGATTTGGTCGGCGGGGTCACTCTGGGTGCGATTTGGTGGGCGGGGTCACTCTGGGTCCGATTTGATGGGCGGGGTCACTCTGGGTCCGATTTGGTGGGCGGGGGTCTGATTTGGTGGGCGGAGCCACTCTGGGCCCGATTTGGTGGGCGGGGCACCTCAGGGTCCGATTTGGTGGGCCGGGTCACTCTGGGTCCGATTTGGTGGGCCGGGTCACTCGGGGTCCAATTTGGTGGGTGGGGTCACTCTGGGTCCGATTTGGTTGGCGAGGTCACTCGGGGTCCGATTTGGTGGGCGGGGTCACACGGGGTCCGATTTGGTGGGCGGGGTCACTCGGGGTCCGATTTGGTGGGTGGGTCACTCGGGGTCCGATTTGGTGGGTGGGTCACTCGGGGTCCAATTTGGTGGGCGGGGTCACTCTGGGTCCGATTTGGTGGGCGGAGCCACTCTGGGTCCGATTTGGTGGGCGGGGGTCTGATTTGGTGGGCGGGTCACTCTGGGTCCGATTTGGTGGGCCGGGTCACTCTGGGTCCGATTTGGTGGGCCGGGTCACTCGGGGTCCAATTTGGTGGGCCGGGTCACTCTGGGTCCGATTTGGTGGGCCGGGTCACTCGGGGTCCAATTTGGTGGGTGGGGTCACTCTGGGTCCGATTTGGTTGGCGAGGTCACTCGGGGTCCGATTTGGTGGGCGGGGTCACTCGGGGTCCGATTTGGTGGGTGGGTCACTCGGGGTCCGATTTGGTGGGTGGGTCACTCGGGGTCCAATTTGGTGGGCGGGGTCACTCTGGGTCCGATTTGGTGGGCGGAGCCACTCGGGGTCCGATTTGGTGGGCGGGGTCACACGGGGTCCGATTTGGTGGGCTTGGTCACTCGGGGTTCGATTTGGTGGGTGGGTCACTCGGGGTCCGATTTGGTGGGTGGGTCACTCGGGGTCCGATTTGGTGGGCGGGGCACCCTTGGGTCCAATTTGGTGGGCGGGGTCACTCTGGGTCCGATTTGGTGGGCGGAGTCACTCAGGGATCGATTAGGTAGGCGGGGTCACTCTGGGTCTGATTTGGTGGGCGGAGCCACTCTGGGTCCGATTTGGTGGGCGGGGCACCTCAGGGTCCGATCTGGTGGGCTGGGTCACTCTGGGCCCGATTTGGTGGGCGGAGCCACTCTAGGTCCGATTTGGTGGGCGGGGTCACTCAGGGTCCGATTTGGTGGGCGGGGGTCTGATTTGGTGGGCGGGGTCACTCTGGGTCAGATTTGTTGTGCGGGGTCACTCATGGTCCGATTTGGTGGGTTGGGTCACTCAGGTTCCGATTTGGTGGGCCGGGTCACTCTGGGTCCGACTTGGTGGGCGGGGTCACTCAGGGTCCGATTTGGTGGGCCGGTTCACTCTGGGTCCGATTTGGTGGGCTGGGTCACTCTGGGTCTTATTTGGTGGGCGGGGTCACTCAGGGTCTTATTTGGTGGGCGGGGTCACTCTGGGTCCGATTTGGTGGGCGGAGTCACTCTGGGTCCGATTTGGTGGGCGGAGTCACTCTGGGTCTGATTTGGTGGGCGGGGCACTTCAGGGACCGATTAGGTAGGCGGGGTCACTCTGGGTCCGATTTGGTGGGCGGAGCCACTCTGGGTCCGATTTGGTGGGCGGGGCACCTCAGGGTCCGATCTGGTGGGCGGGGTCACTCTGGGCCCGATTTGGTGGGCGGAGCCACTCTGGGTCCGATTTGGTGGGCGGGGTCTGATTTGGTGGGCGGGGTCACTCTGGAACCGATTTGGTCGGCGGGGTCACTCTGGGTCCGATTTGGTGGGCGGGGTCACTCTGGGTCCGATTTGATGGGCGGGGTCACTCTGGGTCCGATTTGGTGGGCGGGGGTCTGATTTGTTGGGCGGAGCCACTCTGGGCCCGATTTGGTGGGCGGGGCACCTCAGGGTCCGATTTGGTGGGCCGGGTCACTCTGGGTCCGATTTGGTGGGCCGGGTCACTCGGGGTCCGATTTGGTGGGCAGGGTCACTCTGGGTCCGATTTGGTTGGCAAGGTCACTCGGGGTCCGATTTGGTGGGCGGGGTCACACGGGGTCCGATTTGGTGGGCGGGGTCACTCGGGGTCCGATTTGGTGGGTGGGTCACTCGGGGTCCGATTTGGTGGGTGGGTCACTCGGGGTCCAATTTGGTGGGCGGGGCACCTTTGGGTCCAATTTGGTGGGCGGGGTCACTCTGGGTCCGATTTGGTGGGCGGAGCCACTCTGGGTCCGATTTGGTGGGCGGGGGTCTGATTTGGTGGGCGGAGCCACTCTGGGCCCGATTTGGTAGGCGGGGCACCTCAGGGTCCGATTTGGTGGGCCGGGTCACTCTGGGTCCGATTTGGTGGGCCGGGTCACTCGGGGTCCGATTTGGTGGGCGAGGTCACTCGGGATCCGATTTGGTGGGCGGGGTCACACGGGGTCCGATTTGGTGGGCGGGGTCACTCGGGGTTCGATTTGGTGGGTGGGTCACTCGGGGTCCGATTTGGTGGGTGAGTCACTCGGGGTCCAATTTGGTGGGCGGGGCACCTTTGGGTCCAATTTGGTGGGCGGGGTCACTCTGGGTCCGATTTGGTGGGCGGAGTCACTCTGGGTCCAATTTGGTGGGCGGAATCACTCTGGGTCTGATTTGGTGGGCGGGGCACCTCAGGGATCGATTAGGTAGGCGGGGTCACTCTGGGTCTGATTTGGTGGGCGGAGCCACTCTGGGTCCGATTTGGTGGGCGGGGCACCTCAGGGTCCGATCTGGTGGGCTGGGTCACTCTGGGCCCGATTTGGTGGGCGGAGCCACTCTAGGTCCGATTTGGTGGGCGGGGTCACTCAGGGTCCGATTTGGTGGGCGGGGGTCTGATTTGGTGGGCGGGGTCACTCTGGGTCAGATTTGTTGTGCGGGGTCACTCATGGTCCGATTTGGTGGGTTGGGTCACTCAGGTTCCGATTTGGTGGGCCGGGTCACTCTGGGTCCGACTTGGTGGGCGGGGTCACTCAGGGTCCGATTTGGTGGGCCGGTTCACTCTGGGTCCGATTTGGTGGGCTGGGTCACTCTGGGTCTTATTTGGTGGGCGGGGTCACTCAGGGTCCGATTTGGTGGGCGGGGTCACTCTGGGTCCGATTTGGTGGGCGGGGCACCTCAGGGACCGATTTGGTGGGTGGGGTCACTCAGGGTCCGATGTGGTGGGCGGGGTCACTCTGGGTTCGATTTAATTGGCCGGGTCACTGGGTCCGATTTTGTGGGCAGGGTCACTCGGGGTCCGATTTGGTGTGCGGGGTCACTCGGTCCGATTTGGTGGGCGGGGTCACTCTGGGACCGATTTGATGGGCGGGTGACTCTGGGTCCGATTTGGTGGGTGGGGTCACTCTGGGTCCGATTTTGTGGGTGGGGTCACTCTGGGTCCGATTTTGTGGGCGGGGCAACTCAGGGTCCGATTTGGTGGGTAGGGTCACTCTGGGACTAATTTGGTGCGTGGAGCCACTGGGTCCGATTTGGTGGGCGGGGCACCTCAGGGTCCGATTTGGTGGGCGGGGTCACTCAGGGTCCGATTTGGTGGGCGGGGTCACTCAGGGTCCGATTTGGTGGGCGGGGTCACTCTGGGTCCGATTTCGTGGGCGGGGTCACTCTGGGCCCGATTTGGTGGGCGGAGCCACTCTGGGTCCGATTTGGTGGGCGGGGTCTGATTTGGTGGGCGGGGTCACTCTGGAACCGATTTGGTCGGCGGGGTCACTCTGGGTCCGATTTGGTGGGCGGGGTCACTCTGGGTCCGATTTGATGGGCGGGGTCACTCTGGGTCCGATTTGGTGGGCGGGGGTCTGATTTGGTGGGCGGAGCCACTCTGGGCCCGATTTGGTGGGCGGGGCACCTCAGGGTCCGATTTGGTGGGCCGGGTCACTCTGGGTCCGATTTGGTGGGCCGGGTCACTCGGGGTCCAATTTGGTGGGTGGGGTCACTCGGGGTCCGATTTGGTGGGCGGGGTCACACGGGGTCCGATTTGGTGGGCGGGGTCACTCGGGGTCCGATTTGGTGGGTGGGTCACTCGGGGTCCGATTTGGTGGGTGGGTCACTCGGGGTCCAATTTGGTGGGCGGGGTCACTCTGGAGTAGTGTAGGGTCGGGTGGTTTCGTCAAACTCAATTTGACAGGTGGACACGCCCCTATCAAAGTGTATCAAAGTGTGTAACCCCTCCCCTCCCCCTTGTCTTCTAACAGCAGCTGTGTGGCAGCTCCCCCTCCCTTTTTATATAGTTTAATATTATTTTCACTGTATTTGATACGGTGAATATTATCCCCGTAATTGTTTTATATTAGAGTTTTATATTTATAGGGGATTTATATTGCCCCCATTATGTATGTGGGCATGCTACTATATAGTTTAATATTATTATCGCTGTATTTGATACAGTGAATGTTATCCCCGTAATTGTTTTATATTAGAGTTTTATATTTATAGGTGATTTATAAATGCGCACATTATGTATGTGGGCATGTTACAACATGAATGTTATCCCCGGGGCATGTTACAACATGTCCCCGGGGCATGTTACAACACGAATGTTATCCCCGTAATTGTTTTATATTAGAGTTTTATATTTATATGTGATTTATAATGGCCGCATTATGTGTGCGACCATATTACAACAAGCGCAGGTATGAATCGTGGTGTTTTATACGTTTATAAAAAGCAAAAGACAGGGTATTGTAAGAGTAAAAGATATTTATTGTAAATAAACACAACTCAGAGACATTTCAACGATTCTTGCAGAGTATAAAAGCAGTCGCATTAAATAGCACGTTGGTTATACAACAACAAACTTCTTACAAAAAATAAATAGTATCGTTTGTATATACACCATTACGTTTCTTACAAAATAATACGGTGTTACAAGTCATGTACGACATATTTATCAAATACATTCTTTACATCGTGAGCCACATGGTTTGTAGCATCGGTAGAGGCCTTCTTTTAGGTAGCAGAGTTCCACGTGTGGTACCTAATGACGGGGAATGTAAAGATTGGATTGTACGCGGCGTCGGAGCGAGTTTCTGCGGCGTAGATACAGCGTGTGGCTCGGTGCTGGAAATTTTTAGTTCATCTAAAAGCTTCCTAGTAGTGGGATTACCAACAACTGTAGACGGTATATTTAGCTCGGCCATAGCCTGCATAAATGCTTCCCAACCCGGCGGTAAATTTCTACCGGACAGCGCATGACTCTGCGTAGTACTACGTACCAAATCCAGTAAGTTAGACCCAGGCATTACAGATCCTTTGAAAATAAATTCAGCTTTATTATTCCAGTCTGTAACATTTTTATTCTGTAGTAACCTGTTTAGTAAAAATTCAGCATTCTTTTTATATCTCTGGTTTATGTGGCTGACAATTTCAGCGATCTCTCGATTTTTATCAGAGTCGGTATTTGACAATTGTTGCTGACCAGGATCAGGAGTGCTAACGAGATTTAAAGCCGTTACTTCTTTTGAGCTGTGGCGCGTATGCACCAAGTATCTTTGTAGCGCCGCGCTATACATTTTAATTTTCACATCATCGGGAATGTCACGACGTTGTAAAATGTCGCTAATTTCGCCATCAAGGCGTTGAATAACGCTGTCGCGTATGTTGACTGTAGCGCCGGGTCTTAGTTTGTCTAGCTCCTGTTTGGGGACTAGATACATTTTCTCTGTATGCTCCATTATCTTCCCGCGAGCAGGCTTGTTATTATAGGGATTGCAAAAGCTAAAAGAGGGCCGATAAACCCGCCGGCCTGCTTTAGTAGCCGCTTCTTTTTCTTTATGGGCTGCGATCTGTCGCTCAGGGTTCTTATAGCTTTACGCCACTTCTTTAATATGCCTTTTTGGCGCTCTTTCAGCGGAATCCTGCCTTTTAAGATGTTTAAAGCAATCTCGCCTATGGCTGTAATTAAATCACTGCTCGCATTGCGCAAAATAGACTTTCGGACAGCCGGGGTTGCCTTCACCAGAGTTTTTAAGAGAGCCCAGTTACGCCGGAGTCTCTCAGACATCTTTACAGCACAACGCACACAGCGTGGAATGTCTGATACCCGGGTAAAATTCACTTTTTAGAAGTGTTTTTCTTTTGAACATAAACAGCGGGCAACGCTGGTGGAAACAAGCCGGTCCTTAAGCGGTGTTCCTCAGGGGTATTAGCTCTCAAATCTACAAGCAAATACCCATAAGGCTCCCGCGTGGCATCCTCAAAAGCTTCTAGGAAAAAACGCGTTTTTCCGGGATACATCTGGCGGGCTAGAGTTAAAATTTGTAATTTATCTCGGGGGTTATTAAAAAGCACCATGTATTTTGTGTTTAAATTTATCGTACGGCTTTTCTTTCCCTGGCAAAATATATTTTGTACCAGGTAGAAAATGCTGAGATTTCTGTGGTGCACATACTTGGTAAAGGCTTTTTCTATCTCACAATTTTCACTAGCACTCTCCATGATGTCATCAACAATAGCCAAATTCACCTTCTCCGGCGGGAATAATTCATCATCTACGAATGTATTCGGCAGACCCTCCACAAATCTGGCGTGGGGAAAAGAGAGAGAGATTTCATCATATAGTTTTTGCCAACACGAATAAAACCAAACAATATTATCAGGTTTCTGAGAAAAATTAGTTTCAATATTATACAGCAGTTGTTTTACAAAATAGCTCTTTCCAGAATTAGACGGTCCCGCTAGAATGCATGAGAATGGGTGTTGCAGGCGTGTATCCATCAGCACAACACTCTGCTAATACCCAAAAGGCAGGGTTGTGAAATCGTCAATTAGTCGCCGCTTTGTATAAACGCACTTTTGTGTTTTGCGTAACGGCCTCGTCTCAATCTCCCAGTACTTTTTATTTCTTACAATGGCCGGCTGTTGTACGACAATACGTTTCTGCGTATCTGTGTCAGAATTGGTCGGGTAGTCCAGAACTAGATCTTTTAGACTGTTGAAATTAATAGATTGAGAGTTACCAACATTTAGTGTTATACCCTTAACTTTTAAGACAGTTTTACCCGTGTTGAGTTTGTACCCGTAAGTTTTGGGGCCCGCGGATACAAATTCTGTGATGTGTGTACCATCGGGTATTTCACTGGTCAGGTCCCCCAGATAATCGCCTAAAGGCGGTTGCCACTCACCGTCTCTCTGTACAAAAATAACAGAATCTGTGTCGTGATAAAGGCACCTCTCCTGCAGCCGGTCCAGCAGCGAATAGAGCTCTAGCCGGGCATACGCTGTTGTAAAACACGCTATAAAAATGTTTGTGCTTTTGTTGACGGTGTGGTGACCTTTTGCGTATTTCCAGTTAATGGTTGCGGTGTCATCATCAAGGAAGTGTAACATCGAGATGTCATAGTAAGGCAGGAACAAATACTTAAAAAGCTCATCAGGATCCCTAACAATGCTGGTACATGATAGATTAGATCTCTGAGCAAACTTCCCCCATAAAGAATTTAAGAAAAGCTTGGAGATCTGTCTCTTAGCAGGGTTGACCGCTATATTTTCAGGTCGTAATTGCACACCTTCTTTTTCAAGAAAGGAGTCAATGTACTGCCTTTTCTTGGCGTCATCAGTGCACCAGCTAGGGTAACCAGAGGCTTCCTGCTTATCCCTAAGGTGTAATTTAATGTACGGAGCAAACAGTTCGTCAGTGGTTTTAGGAAAATGCCATATTTCATAGATGTGGGCGATCCGATACCCTTTTTCTATCGCCATCTCAAGCTCTATAGTGCACCAGGTACCTGTCAGGGCACGTTCCTCATCACTATGAGCACAAACATCTGTCTGGGAATTTACAGCGCAAGTGTAGCAAAGGGGAAACATTAATTTTTTGTTGAGTTTTACCGGCAGAACTGGAAAAAATAAATCTCTCGGCGGGTAGACCTTGACTTTAGCAATGCCAAAGTATTTTTTAATGAACCCAAAATTGTCATAGATGATGTCTGGATGACCTACAGGGTATGTTTTAGTTTTGTTTACAAAGGGGTATAGACTGGTGAAATCATAGTAATGTAACGTCTCCCCTTCTTCCAGATGGTGATAGAGCTTAATGGCGTTGGTTCGCCCGCCATAAAGCGCATCACGGGGGTCTAAAGGAACGGGGAATTCCATCTGGCGGAGAAATGATTGAAGGCTAGAATCATTTTCAACCATTTCATTCCACTCATGCTCCCACATCATTCTTATTGTGTAGCCGCAGGCCTGCAAGTAGCGCTTTTTAGCTAAAAAGGTGTAATATAACTGGCCGTAGGACGTGTTTGTGACCATATTCTTGTCATTTTCATTATAGCACACGGGACAACCGTGATAAAAACACCCCTGAAATTCAAAGGCTATGTGTTGGCCGTTAACATAGGCGTAGCCATCTAGAAAATATTTCCCGACTTGTTTTTCACCACCTCTCAAAGCGTGCTGGATGTCGATGTTCTCGGAGTGGGCTACATACATGAGCCACTGTATAGCGGGTGTCGAGTAGCGCTTTTTTGCCTTGTGATAATTATCACCAGGTAAAATGGCAATTGTCTTTTTTGGAAGAAATTTAAACCTGTACATTGCCATACACACCGAGGCCAGGGTGATGAGCTGAAAAGGATCAACACATCTGCTCACTACAATCGTTTGCTTTTGACGCTTACAGTATTTTTTGACATTTTTCTGTGTCATTTGCATAATACGCTCTCTATAGATCTCGCAGGCGTGTCTCAAAATTGCAACATCTTGTTTGCAATAAGATTTTAGCTCGGCCTTGAAGTCAAAAGTTGTATTTACCTGTGTCTCATACCACCCCAGGAACTCTGACTTCTCCTCAGCTGACATGTACTCCGGCCCATAATATTTTACATCGGGTATGGGGCCTACATAATTTTGATTTTCTCTGGTATTAAAAAAGTGTGGAAAATGGCCCTTGCCTCCTGAAAAGCCCATGGCCTGTGGTAATTTACTGAGTTTCATGGGGATAAAATTTAGAGAGTCTATGAACCTTATAGACAGATCGGGCAGCGTCACACACAAGAGACGGCCACCTTGGGTTATCAACTGTACATCTAGTTTTTCAGAAATCAGTTCCTTAACAATAAAGTATGAATCGTATCTTCCACCATTGTGGGCAATAAATGTGTGATCTGAAAATTTGCCGCTTGTAAAGAACTGTACAAAGTCATGTGTACAGGTATCCCCCTCAAACTCCCAGGAGGGGTGACCACACAGCGTCGTAGCATAAATGTAATTCGGTATGTGTGTGCCTGTCTCCTGCATACATTCAAAATCATAAAAGATATAACAATCTGACTCATCCTGCGCTACATACCGCCGCATGTAACAAAGATGGGCATCGAATTTATTTATATGTCTGCGACATACAGGACAGCGCAAACCATTACATTTATGCTCGGTTTCACTATTTCTGAGAACAAAATGGTTGCATTTATCACAAAATGTTTTAAGCCTGCAGAATGCTGGGTCGCCTACAGCCAATTGCTTGTGATAATCTAAGCACTCGCTCGAGCGACAATAAACTCTACAAACAGGGCACCTGGGCTGTTGGTCTGCACTGCTTTCTACACAACCATCTCTCTGACAGGCTTTACAAAAATACTGACAGGAATGTTTGTTCTTGTGGTGAAACACTGAATTGCAGAGCTCACAAAAGTAATCAGCACCGATAAAACCCTTCATATTTTTGATACCGTAGTAGTGATTATCATGGAACAATATGAATATGGTTTTACCATTAGCTGTATTGCCGCTCTGAAAGTAGCGCCAGTCACCCTGACTATAGTACAGCACTTTAATGGTGACCCCCAAATATTTTTCAAATGCAGGGATGTCGCTAAAGCTCACTAACTGACCATCAGGGATGCCCAGGGCTGTGTGTATGTTTTTAGAGCGGCACAACAAATCGGCATCAGCGAGATCCGTGTCGGCCATCAGGGCGCACACACTAGCAGCCAAACACAGATTTGTCGTGTAATTGTTAAAATCATACAGCCACTGCCTCTTTTGTTTAATGATCTGACTGCTCGCTATAGATTTCAAGCGCCTTTTTTGTTTTACACCACCGCGGCGGTTTTTAATGATGGTGACGACTAGCTTTAGCGAGTTGGTTGCTATGCATTCAGCGTTACTTTGAAGTGTACGGGCAACGGCGTTTAAAAAAGATACGGCATTAAAATCTTCCCTGGTCTGTTTTGTAGCGAAAATAGGATCTAGAGTATCGCCACCTTCAAGCCTTAACTGTACAAAGTCACCAGGTTCAATGTCCCTGATGATTCTATCCAGTAATGCCTGAATGCCGTCATGAACAATATTCACACCCTCTACAAATGATCGTACACGCTCCAAATTTACAAATCTAAAATGATTTGTATGTATATGTCCGTTGAAATTGCGGAGAGGCCTATGATGATGATAGATGTGTTGTAAAAATACTGTATGATCGTTGTACAGCACATCACCACCAGCGGCTGTGTCAATGTCTGAGGCTTGTGAATTTTGTGTAGCTGCATGCATGGCAGCTGCAGAGTGGTCACGGCTATGTGAATGCGGGCCTGACGCGTGTGGTTGCAGCGGTGCCGTCTGTAGAGGTATTGCAGGACACATACCGCCACGCCGCCTCCTAGCGCATAGCGAGCGTCTGGCGCTGACCAACAATTTTAGAGCCCTCTTTATAACGCTAGCCCTATTATAGCCTGGTGTTAACGATTTAGGTGGCTTATGCATACCGCTGCCGACCATATTCAGGCATAATGGGGTAGCGGCAGCTGCTGTCTCGCCATCCAGCTGCAGACTCCGGAGTGCATATAGTTCGATCTTATTAGCGTGTGTTGGGGTTTGTGTTGATAATAATTTTTCAAAAGTATCACAAAAAAACATTATGTTGGGACCCCAGAGTTTGTAGCGTAAGTAGCGCGTGAACAGCTCCTGAAACACAGACATTTCAGCGAGCCCCCAACTGCTGGATTCATGCGGCAGATTTGTAGCTGGCGCTTGAATCCTCGTCTTTTTACACAACTTAGCACTTGCTGGTAATGCCCTCTTTAACCCCTTCTTAGCATTAACAGAGTTAGATACACAAGCATGAGATGTACTACCCAAATTAGAGGCGCCTGTGGGGACAGCTCCAGAGGTGTTAGCAGGGGCAGTTAGATATGCCGCTGGCGGATGCATAGTGTGTGACATACGTATAATGATCGGCTCCACGGCTGATCGCTTACCATCAGCGAGCTGATCAATCTCACGATCAAGTTCTTCACGAGACAGCGTTGCTGCGGCACCCGCGGCGCTTGTTGTGTTTACTGGATCTGTAATATGTTTTGTTTTTCGGTTATGTTTTCGGGGTACCTCTACCACTTCTGGATATAGTAGCGTGGGGTCATTCACACGGGTGATCGATGGTTGTATTGACGGCCACACTGGTACTGCGCCATTCTCGGTGAGCTGTAGCGGCTGTAGAGGTGTTGGGTGTATTTTTCTCATGACTTTGCTTTTAGCTGCAGGAAAGATTATACACGCGTCAGATATGCGGCAGATATGTGTCAGACATGTGTCAGATATGTGTCAGATATGTGCCAGATATGTGCCAGATATGTGTGTGTGTGGTCAGGATCTCATTGGAGAAGCATGGGCATCATTAACTGTACAGAGAGTGTACACGTATATCAAAGCATACACTTACGGTCTAGCGATATGGGGTGGATGCCTGCCGTGGCGGCTTCTGGAGCTTCTGTGGGGTTCTCCGCTAGCAGGTGTATATTCTCCTTTGTGAAAACCCTTCTAGGCTTCAGTTTACAAGCTATAAACAAAGATATAGGCCTTAGTAGTGTCGAGGGGGCTTTTCTCAGAGCGGTTGTGCAAAAACACGTTTCATACGATCGCTACCTTTTCCTTTCTTGCTCGCAGCTCCTCGCGGCTTTTTAGGGGCTCTAGAAACAGGGCTGTTTCTCGGTGTAGGGGCCTGGTACGTCGGGTCTTCAACGAGCATCTGATTGTGTTCCGGGGTATCTGGTTCTGGAATCAGGTCGACATCTGTAGAGAATGAATATATATTTACACGACTAAATACTTGAAAGAGATTCATGTCGCCACCTGTAGAGAATGAATATATATTTACACGGCTAAATACTTAAAAGATATATGCACACAACCCACCTATGATGTCCGGGGCAGAATCCCGTGCATCAGCCTCATCAGCGATATTAAACGCCCAGGCACCAGCCTCATCAGCGGTATTAAACGCCCAGGCACCAGCCTCATCAGCGATATTAAACGCCCAGGCATCAGTCTCATCGGCGATATTAAACTCAGCTCCGGCTGTATCGCACCCCAGGCTCGGTACGCCGTCCACAGTAGGTGCGCTGCATGTGTTAAAAACAGACTCCGGAAGGCCCCTGATAAATTCATCTTAATCAAGAAAGAATATAAATATAATATACATAACAGTGCTTACATAGAATGGTACACTAGCAGCTGTATTTATATAAAGCTTGAAACATACCTAATACCGAATCCTCAACTTGATCGGGAAAATCCAAAAAATTTTGGGAATCCATCTAAACATAAATTACCCGTGTAAATTTTTGCATCGTCTATATTAATTTCACAACGCAAATATTATTTATACTAAACAAGATAGGTAATAACTACACGCTGAATACGCTAGTTAGACTGTATTAACGGCTATTAACTACTGCATTACACAAATCGTGTCATAATAATAAATATATTTACCTATGCGTCTCTAAAACATAATTAAGCATCTGCGAATAATAAGACATCTGTCTTATATACTTACATTTCCGAATAGGTCAGAGATTAGCCTGCGACTGACTTCTGGCGGGTGTACAGACACAGACAGCGGTATTTATTCTGCTGGTCAGAAAGCAGAGCGGGTGTTAACGCCCAGAAACACAACCCGGTTACGCCCCTATCACAAGTCTTTATACCGACGATAAATACAGATTTTAACTATATAACAAATATATATGTATATATATATATATATATATATATATATATATATGAATTATTGTCGACAAAAATACACGGTATGAGGTGCTGCGCTAGTAAATAAAAGTAAAAATATCTTTATTGACATATTATTTTAAAAATTACATATCTTTAAAAGACGGGCTGCTGGAAAAATAGGACCGCCAACGGCTCTTTAGAAGCCCCCGTGTCAGACTTATATCTGATTGAAGGATGTAACTAAAATAGCTAGTCAGAAGTATAACTATATACACGACAGCGCCATCACATCAAAAATGGCCTCGGTATTGATGTTAATAGATTCTATAATGACACAAATGCGGGTATAATAATTGCTGCATTGCAAAGGCTAGTAAAATACTGAAGTTAAAGAGCTGGCCACTAGATGGCCATGTGATACCGCAGGTATAACTAAAAATAACCAATCAGTAGTATAAATAATACTATATATGAATTAGAAAGATTCAGTTTTTAACTATTATTATTTATACATCAACATTAATTCCTTGGTGGTGTACATGAGAAAGTCGTTGCATGCGTGGTGTTATAAATATCGTTTACAGTAACCAAGTTTACAGTGACAGGCTGGTACAGAGGGGATCCCGTCCTTGCGGTCTTACTTTCTGCGGGCCTATATAACAATTACATGCTGTACATGGATTATAATGCCGGAGCGCAAATAAAGCAGTTGGCACTTACCTTTTAAAATATCAGCTATTCATAGGCGTTGAAGAGCCGGGTTCTGTGTCGCTGCTGTCTTCAGTGTGACCACTATTTAAAGAAAAAACAAACAAAGGCTGTTTTCAAGCAGTCAGTATCGGATTACACTAGTGACTCGCACCTGCTGTGTAGAAAAAGAAAAAAGAAAAAAAAAAAAAAAAATCTAAGCGAGTTATCTTGGACTGCTGTATTTGGGGGTAAATACACCGTTTGATACGAAATTTTATACAACTGAAGAGGCAAGCGTCTGTTGATCAGACACACGCATTTATTCGGTCATGGATTCTAACACCCGGGATCGCATATTAGAAAAGCAGTATTTTACACCGAACAATTCGGGATCGTTCGGCGGAATTGACAAATTATTTAGAGCGACGAGAGACCGCGGAATAAAGAAATCTGACGTGTCTGAGTGGCTGACCAGACAAGCCGCGTATTCCCTGCACAAGCCCGTCAGAAAGCATTTTCTTACAAATAAAATTTATGTTTCTAATGTTGATGAGCAATGGCAGGCTGATCTCGTAAGTTTAATCGACTATTCAAGAGAAAATGATAATGTCAAATACATCCTGACGGTGATTGATACTCTATCGAGATACGCGTGGTGTGTTGCTTTGTCGTCCAAAACGGGGGCTAGCATGGCTAGGTCGTTCGAATTAATATTTCAAAATGATAAGCGCATACCGAAGAAATTGCAGACGGATCGCGGCAAAGAATTTATAAATTCGTCAGTCAAGCGGCTGTGTAATTTACACAATATTCACCACTTTTTTACCAACAACGCCGTGAAAGCTGCTATGGTAGAGCGCTTTAATCGCACATTAAAAACTCGTATGTGGCGCTATCTCACGAAGCATAATACCTTTAGGTATATTGATGTTTTACCGGATTTGGTGCATAGCTACAATCACACGTATCATTCTACCATACGCTGTAGTCCCGCTGAAGTGACCGAGAAAAACGCAATGCAAATCTGGCGCAATATTTACAGTTCTACTATTGCTAATAAACCGATTAAACCGTCTTTAAAGGTCGGTGATCATGTGAGAATATCGGCCTATAAAAATACGTTCTGTAAGGGGTATGAGAAAACGTACAGCGAAGAGATTTTTTTAATTAGCGGGGTCTCCAATAAATTTCATAAACCTCTTTATAAAATTGCTGATTTAGCCGGCGACCCTGTAGAGGGGTCATTTTATAAGGAAGAATTGCAAAAAATACCCGCGAATGAGAATCGCGTCTACAGAGTGGAAAAGATTTTGAGAAAAAAACGTGTCGGGGGTGTAAGTCACTGTCTCGTCAAATGGCTGGGGTACCCCGAAAAATTCAATAGTTGGATCCCGGCTTCGGAGTTGACAGATATATAGCTATGGAAGCGCGCTCCTTTTTTGTGACTCTTCCCAGTAATTCTTCAATTAATATCTACCCCGATAACACCATATCGAATTACAATACCAAGTTAGCGAGGGCCGTTCATCTTTCAGAAGCTTATGAAGTGGCGTTAACGGAAATACAGTACCCTCATACGTGGAACACGTTTGAGGCTTTTGAAGGGAACTTCTACGCCGCGAAACACGGCGAGCCGTTAGAACATTATCACATAAAATCAGGGTTTTACTCGAACATTCATAAGCTGGTTGCCACGGTCAATACCCGAATAGAAGGTCTGAATTTATCCGCGCCGACCTACAGAATACGGTATGATGAGCTACGCCGAGAGGTGATCCTGCCCGACCCGGCCCCTATACAGTTTGCTCTGGGTACTAAGCTAAAATTTATTTTCGGGCTACAGACCGTCGAGGACTCCCCCGTTGCTTTAATGCCGTGGAATCGGCGCTTTTACCCCGATTCAAAGGCTGGTTTTTATTCGCTTTTTGTATACACCGATATAATTCAGCACCAGCTTGTAGGCGACAGTTACGTTCAGCTGTTACGAACCGTAGAGGTTAGCGGCGATGATAATGATATTGTCACGGTGCGCTACACGCGCCCCGATTACATACCGCTGTGCAAACAGCACTTTGACTCCATAAACATTACAGTCATGTCGGACCAGGCTACGCCTGTTAAATTCAGATACGGGAAGTGTATAGTGCGATTACATTTCAGACCGCGGCAGTATTGACACGATAAAATGGTGTCTCAAAGGGTGTATGGAGACCCCGCTGTTTATGCCCGCTACTATACTGCCCAGTCGGGGCACGGGCTAGAGGGATTCCGCGGGAGTGAGTACATGTACGGTTCCGGCCTGGCCGGAATATTTAAAGGTTTATTTCGTCGCGCCGTGCCGCTTTTCAGAAGAGGCCTAGAATTAGTAAAACCGCACATAAAGACGGCTGTCCGGAACATAGCGACGGACGCCGTCACGACCGCCTCATCGGCCCTTATGAAACGGATAAATACACAACCCCAGCAAGACGGATCAGGATTAGTTTATGTCGCTAAAAAAGCGCAAAAAAGAAAGAGGCGCGCTTGCCCGCCTTTACCGCCGATGCTCATGAATAAAACTACCGCCAAGAGACGTCGCCGCCAGAAACGGGTGAGGCGCTCTGCGGACGACATCTTCTAATCGGTTATCATGGCTTTCCTGCATGACGCTTCTGAAGAGTGCGCAAAATCTGAGCTGGATATTTTTGACGTGCCCCCGACACAAACAAGTATAGAGAAATCTCTATTTGTGGAAGTACAACCGGTTGCGGCTCTGTCGGACAATGCGCCGTTGGAGTTTTTCATATCCGGGAGCGGCGATTATTATTATGATCTGAACAATACTCTGTTGTACGTAAGCTGCCGCATCGTGAAGCAAGATAATACGGCTATCGCCGATGATGCCCGTGTTGCCCTCATAAATTATCCTCTAGCCACCCTTTTTAACCAGGTCGATATTACTCTGGGAGACCGGCTTATCTCGCAATCGGACAATCTCTACAGCTATAGAGCGTACATAGAGACCCTTTTAAATTACAGCTCGCAGACGCTGGCGTCGCAATTTACAGCCGGTTTGTTCTATAAAGACACTGCGGGCCATCATAATGATCGGCGCTTGGATGGCGCAAATGCGGGATTTATCAAAAGAGCCCATGCAGCTTCTCGCTCAAGGCCCATCGACCTCTTGGGCCCCATCTTTGGGGATATATTTAATCAGCCAAAGCTAATATTGAACGGTCTTGACCTTAAGGTTAAGCTAACAAGAAATAAGGATGCTTTCTGCCTCATGTCCGCAGAAGTCGAGCCGCTGAAGGTGCAAATCTCGCAAGCGGCTCTCTACGTGAAAAGAGTGCAGGTGTCTCCGGCTGTCCGAATCGGTCATAGCCAGGCCCTCCTATCCGCGACCGCCAAGTACGCTATTGACCGAACATGTCTGAAAGTGTACAGCATCGCCGCGGGGACACGGATCACGAACCACGAGAACCTCTTCCTAGGTCAGATACCAAAGACCGTTATATTAGCTTTTGTGGATAATGAATCGTTCAGCGGCGTTTATGCAAAAAATCCAATGAACTTCCATCACTATCACATCAATCACGCCGCTTTATATCTGGACGGCCAGCAGATACCCGCGAGGCCTTATAACCCTAATTTTAATGATGGTTTAGCCATCAGAGAGTATATGGCGCTTGCCCATATATCCGGCAAGCAAAAAGCTGATTGTGCCATGGCGATAGACCGTGAA
Organism: Ranitomeya variabilis; assembly: GCF_051348905.1. Lineage (NCBI taxonomy): Eukaryota > Metazoa > Chordata > Amphibia > Anura > Dendrobatidae > Ranitomeya > Ranitomeya variabilis. The sequence goes on from NC_135239.1 coordinate 134,200,788, forward strand.
GAATTTATGGATGGATTCACTCTATTTGCTTTTGATTTATCGCCTGATCAAGAGCCTGGAGGACATTTCTCGCTCGTTAAAACAGGTAACCTACGTGCTGAAGTCCGCTTTGCGCTAGCGACACCCCACACGATAAATATGATTGTTTTTGCGGTCAATCACACCATTCTGGAAATTAATAATAGGCGAGAGATCTTGTACGATTTTAATTAAGTAACGATGGACAGTCTGCAGCTTACAACGATGCTGAAGTCGAATAATTTTACAGCCCGCATATTCGTCGGTGTGTTTCCGTGTGATTTGCTTCCGGAAGAAAGGGTGACTCAGAGACCCGCGGCATATATCGTGAATACAGACCCGGCGAATCAACCCGGGCGACACTGGGTATTAATCGTACTCTGCGATGATAAGACGGGTGTGTTTTTTGATAGTTACGGTCTCAGCCCTGAAAATATTATCTTCCCACGCGAATTTGTGACTTTCCTGAATAAGAATTGTGACGATTATTGTTACCAGAACGCGCAAATCCAAGACCTGTATACACAAACGTGCGGCCATTACTGCGTATATGTTTTACATCATTTAGCGCGCGGATTACCATTCAAGAATGTATTACAACATTTCACGAATGCCGTACGAAGAAACGAAAGAATCGTAACAACGTTTATTTCGACAACATTTTCAAACTTAACTCGTTCTAATTGCAATTATCAGTTTAATCAAAACTGCACTTGTCTTCGGTGATCTAACTAGTTGTTTAAATTCTTAGAGGACGTTCAAGGTGACAGTTGCTTTGTGTGACAGCTGCTAGCAAATTCTGTGTTTTCTCAGCTAGTGAGAATTCTAGCACACCTTACTTCACACAGTAAACTATTTTTAGCCAAACTCTGCTTGCGCCGTTATTTGGGGTACCGGAGAAACAGCTGTGGGGAGCCCCACAAACAATGGTTTGAATCATACGCAGTCATTTTTTCCAAGCACCGTGATCGCAGCTGTTAGGGTAATTAAGTAGGAGACAGTATTCCTTACTTAAATGCCCTGGCCATTAACTAGACAGCCAGAGTTTCTGCAGTTAGAATGTGTTCAGTGATAATGAATCACAACTTATAGTGGATAAATAATCACATTATTCGGTAAGAGTTTGTTGCTGTATAACCAAACGTGCTATTTAACGCGAGTGCTTTTATACTGAGATGTGTTTATTTACAATAAATATCTTTTACTTTTACAATACCCTGTATTTTGCTTTTTTATAAACGTATAAAACACCCACGATTCATACCTTGTGCTTGTTGTAATATGGGCGCACACATAATGCGCCCATTATAAATCACCTATAAATATAAAAACTCTAATATAAAACAATTACAGGGATAACATTCATGTTGTAACATGCCCCGGGGATAACATTCATGTTGTAACATGCCCGCATACATAATGCGAGCATTATAAATCCCCTATAAATATAAAACTCTAATATAAAACAATTACTGGCATAATATTCCCTGTATTAACAAATTAAACTATATAAAAAGGGAGGGGGAGCTGCCACACAGCTGCTGTTAGAAGACAAGGGGGAGGGGAGGGGTTACACACTTTGATACACTTTGATAGGGGCGTGTCCACCTGTCAAATTGAGTTTGATGAAACCACCCGACCCTACACTACTCTCTGGGTCCGATTTGGTGGGCGGAGCCACTCTGGGTCCGATTTGGTGGGCGGGGGTCTGATTTGGTGGGCGGGTCACTCTGGGTCTGATTTGGTGGGCCGGGTCACTCTGGGTCCGATTTGGTGGGCCGGGTCACTCGGGGTCCAATTTGGTGGGCCGGGTCACTCTGGGTCCGATTTGGTGGGCCGGGTCACTCGGGGTCCGATTTGGTGGGCGGGGTCACTCGGGGTCCGATTTGGTGGGTGGGTCACTCGGGGTCCGATTTGGTGGGTGGGTCACTCGGGGTCCAATTTGGTGGGCGGGGTCACTCTGGGTCCGATTTGGTGGGCGGAGCCACTCGGGGTCCGATTTGGTGGGCGGGGTCACACGGGGTCCGATTTGGTGGGCGGGGTCACTCGGGGTTCGATTTGGTGGGTGGGTCACTCGGGGTCCGATTTGGTGGGTGGGTCACTCGGGGTCCGATTTGGTGGGCGGGGCACCCTTGGGTCCAATTTGGTGGGCGGGGTCACTCTGGGTCCGATTTGGTGGGCGGAGTCACTCAGGGATCGATTAGGTAGGCGGGGTCACTCTGGGTCTGATTTGGTGGGCGGAGCCACTCTGGGTCCGATTTGGTGGGCGGGGCACCTCAGGGTCCGATCTGGTGGGCTGGGTCACTCTGGGCCCGATTTGGTGGGCGGAGCCACTCTAGGTCCGATTTGGTGGGCGGAGCCACTCTGGGTCCGATTTGGTGGGCGGGGTCACACGGGGTCCGATTTGGTGGGCGGGGTCACTCGGGGTCTGATTTGGTGGGCGGGTCACTCAGGGTCTGATTTGGTGGGTGGGTCACTCGGGGTCCGATTTGTTGGGCGGGGCACCTTTGGGTCCGATTTGGTGGGCGGGGTCACTCTGGGTCCGATTTGGTGGGCGGAGTCACTCTGGGTCCGATTTGGTGGGCGGGGCACTTCAGGGACCGATTAGGTAGGCGGGGTCACTCTGGGTCCGATTTGGTGGGCGGAGCCACTCTGGGTCCGATTTGGTGGGCGGGGCACCTCAGGGTCCGATCTGGTGGGCGGGGTAACTCTGGGCCTGATTTGGTGGGCGGAGCCACTCTGGGTCCGATTTGGTGGGCGGGGTCTGATTTGGTGGGCGGGGTCACTCTGGAACCGATTTGGTCGGCGGGGTCACTCTGGGTCCGATTTGGTGGGCGGGGTCACTCTGGGTCCGATTTGATGGGCGGGGTCACTCTGGGTCCGATTTGGTGGGCGGGGGTCTGATTTGGTGGGCGGAGCCACTCTGGGCCCGATTTGGTGGGCGGGGCACCTCAGGGTCCGATTTGGTGGGCCGGGTCACTCTGGGTCCGATTTGGTGGGCCGGGTCACTCGGGGTCCGATTTGGTGGGCGGGGTCACTCTGGGTCCGATTTGGTTGGCGAGGTCACTCGGGGTCCGATTTGGTGGGCGGGGTCACTCGGGGTCCGATTTGGTGGGTGGGTCACTCGGGGTCCGATTTGGTGGGTGGGTCACTCTGGGCCCGATTTGGTGGGCGGGGCACCTCAGGGTCCGATTTGGTGGGCCGGGTCACTCTGGGTCCGATTTGGTGGGCCGGGTCACTCGGGGTCCGATTTGGTGGGCGGGGTCACTCTGGGTCCGATTTGGTTGGCGAGGTCACTCGGGGTCCGATTTGGTGGGCGGGGTCACTCGGGGTCCGATTTGGTGGGTGGGTCACTCGGGGTCCGATTTGGTGGGTGGGTCACTCTGGGCCCGATTTGGTGGGCGGGGCACCTCAGGGTCCGATTTGGTGGGCCGGGTCACTCTGGGTCCGATTTGGTGGGCCGGGTCACTCGGGGTCCGATTTGGTGGGCGGGGTCACTCTGGGTCCGATTTGGTGGGCGAGGTCACTCGGGGTCCGATTTGGTGGGCGGGGTCACACGGGGTCCGATTTGGTGGGCGGGGTCACATGAGGTCCGATTTGGTGGGCGGGGTCACTCGGGGTCCGATTTGGTGGGCGGGTCACTCGGGGTCCGATTTGGTGGGTGGGTCACTCTATGTCCGATTTGTTGGCCGTGGCACCTTTGGGTCCGATTTGGTGGGCGGGGTCACTCTGGGTCCGATTTGGTGGGCGGAGTCACTCTGGGTCCGATTTGGTGGGCGGAGTCACTCTGGGTCTGATTTGGTGGGCGGGGCACCTCAGGGACCGATTAGGTAGGCGGGGTCACTCTGGGTCCGATTTGGTGGGCGGAGCCACTCTGGGTCCGATTTGGTGGGCGGGGCACCTCAGGGTCCGATCTGGTGGGCGGGGTCACTCTGGGCCCGATTTGGTGGGCGATGTCACTCTGGGACCAATTTGGTGGGTGGGGTCACTCTGGGTCCGATTTGGTGGGCGGGGTCACTCTGGGTCCGATTTGGTGGGCGGGGTCACTCTGGGTCTGATTTGGTGGGCGGGGTCACTCTGGGTCCGATTTGGTGGATGGGGTCACTCAGGGTCCGATTTGGTGGGCGGGGTCACTCTGGGTCAGATTTGGTGGGCGGGGTCACTCTGGGTTCGATTTGGTGGACGGGGTCACTCGGGGTCCGATTTGGAGGGCGGGGTTACTCTGGGACCGATTTGGTGGGTGGGGTCACTCAGGGTCCGATTTGGTGGATGGGGTCACTCAGGGTCCAATTTGGTGGGCGGATTCTTTCTGGGTTCGATTTGGTGGGCCGGGTCACTCTGGGTCCGATTTGGTGGGCGGGGTCACTCGGTCCGATTTGGTGGGTGGGGTCACTCTGGGTCCGATTTGGTGGGCGGGGTCACTCTGGGACCGATTTGATGGGCGGGTGACTCTGGGTCCGATTTGGTGGGCGGGGTCACTCTGGGTCCGATTTTGTGGGTGGGGTCACTCTGGGTCCGATTTTGTGGGCGGGGCAACTCAGGGTCCGATTTGGTGGGCAGGGTCACTCTGGGACTAATTTGGTGCGTGGAGCCACTATGGGTCCGATTTGGTGGGCGGGGCACCTCAGGGTCCGATTTGGTGGGCAGGGTCACTCAGGGTCCGATTTGGTGGGCGGGGTCACTCAGGGTCCGATTTGGTGGGCGGGGTCACTCTGGGTCCGATTTCGTGGGCGGGGTCACTCTGGGTCCGATTTCGTGGGCGGGGTCGCTCTGGGACCGATTTGGTGGAAGGGTCACTCTGGGTTTGATTTGGTGGGCCGGGTCACTGGGTCCGATTTGGTGGGCGGGGTCACTCTGGGTCCGATTTGGTGGGCGGGCTCACTCTGGGACCGATTTGGTGGGCGTGGTCACTCTGGGTCTGATTTGGTGGGCGGGGCACCTCAGGGTCCGATTTGGTGGGCGGGGCACCTCAGGGTCCGATTTGGTGGGTGGGGCACCTCAGGGTCCGATTTGGTGGGTGGGGTCACTCTCGGTCCGATTTGGTGGACGGGGTCACACGGGGTCCGATTTGGTGGGCGGGGTCACTCGGGGTCTGATTTGGTGGGCGGGTCACTCAGGGTCTGATTTGGTGGGTGGGTCACTCGGGGTCCGATTTGTTGGGCGGGGCACCTTTGGGTCCGATTTGGTGGGCGGGGTCACTCTGGGTCCGATTTGGTGGGCGGAGTCACTCTGGGTCCGATTTGGTGGGCGGAGTCACTCTGGGTCTGATTTGGTGGGCGGGGCACTTCAGGGACCGATTAGGTAGGCGGGGTCACTCTGGGTCCGATTTGGTGGGCGGAGCCACTCTGGGTCCGATTTGGTGGGCGGGGCACCTCAGGGTCCGATCTGGTGGGCGGAGTCACTCTGGGCCCGATTTGGTGGGCGGAGCCACTCTGGGTCCGATTTGGTGGGCGGGGTCTGATTTGGTGGGCGGGGTCACTCTGGAACCGATTTGGTCGGCGGGGTCACTCTGGGTCCGCTTTGGTGGGCGGGGTCACTCTGGGTCCGATTTGATGGGCGGGGTCACTCTGGGTCCGATTTGGTGGGCGGGGCACCTCAGGGTCCGATTTGGTGGGCCGGGTCACTCTGGGTCCGATTTGGTGGGCGGGGTCACTCGGGGTCCGATTTGGTGGGTGGGGTCACTCGGGGCCCAATTTGGTGGGTGGGGTCACTCGGGGTCCGATTTGGTGGGCCGGGTCACTGGGTCCGATTTGGTGGGCGGGGTCACTCTGGGTCCGATTTGGTGGGCGGGCTCACTCTGGGACCGATTTGGTGGGCGTGGTCACTCTGGGTCTGATTTGGTGGGCGGGGCACCTCAGGGTCCGATTTGGTGGGCGGGGCACCTCAGGGTCCGATTTGGTGGGTGGGGCACCTCAAGGTCCGATTTGGTGGGTGGGGTCACTCTCGGTCCGATTTGGTGGACGGGGTCACACGGGGTCCGATTTGGTGGGCGGGGTCACACGGGGTCCGATTTGGTGGGCGGGGTCACTCGGGGTCTGATTTGGTGGGCGGGTCACTCAGGGTCTGATTTGGTGGGTGGGTCACTCGGGGTCCGATTTGTTGGGCGGGGCACCTTTGGGTCCGATTTGGTGGGCGGGGTCACTCTGGGTCCGATTTGGTGGGCGGAGTCACTCTGGGTCCGATTTGGTGGGCGGAGTCACTCTGGGTCTGATTTGGTGGGCGGGGCACTTCAGGGACCGATTAGGTAGGCGGGGTCACTCTGGGTCCGATTTGGTGGGCGGAGCCACTCTGGGTCCGATTTGGTGGGCGGGGCACCTCAGGGTCCGATCTGGTGGGCGGGGTCACTCTGGGCCCGATTTGGTGGGCGGAGCCACTCTGGGTCCGATTTGGTGGGCGGGGTCTGATTTGGTGGGCGGGGTCACTCTGGAACCGATTTGGTCGGCGGGGTCACTCTGGGTCCGATTTGGTGGGCGGGGTCACTCTGGGTCCGATTTGATGGGCGGGGTCACTCTGGGTCCGATTTGGTGGGCGGAGCCACTCTGGGTCCGATTTGGTGGGCGGGGGTCTGATTTGGTGGGCGGAGCCACTCTGGGCCCGATTTGGTGGGCGGGGCACCTCAGGGTCCGATTTGGTGGGCCGGGTCACTCTGGGTCCGATTTGGTGGGCCGGGTCACTCGGGGTCCGATTTGGTGGGCGGGGTCACTCTGGGTCCGATTTGGTGGGCGAGGTCACTCGGGGTCCGATTTGGTGGGCGGGGTCACACGGGGTCCGATTTGGTGGGCGAGGTCACTCGGGGTTCGATTTGGTGGGTGGGTCACTCGGGGTCCGATTTGGTGGGTGGGTCACTCGGGGTCCAATTTGGTGGGCGGGGCACCTTTGGGTCCAATTTGGTGGGCGGGGTCACTCTGGGTCCGATTTGGTGGGCGGAGTCACTCTGGGTCCAATTTGATGGGCGGAGTCACTCTGGGTCTGATTTGGTGGGCGGGGCACCTCAGGGATCGATTAGGTAGGCGGGGTCACTCTGGGTCTGATTTGGTGGGCGGAGCCACTCTGGGTCCGATTTGGTGGGCGGGGCACCTCAGGGTCCGATCTGGTGGGCTGGGTCACTCTGGGCCCGATTTGGTGGGCGGAGCCACTCTAGGTCCGATTTGGTGGGCGGGGTCACTCAGGGTCCGATTTGGTGGGCGGGGGTCTGATTTGGTGGGCGGGGTCACTCAGGGTCAGATTTGTTGTGCGGGGTCACTCATGGTCCGATTTGGTGGGTTGGGTCACTCAGGTTCCGATTTGGTGGGCCGGGTCACTCTGGGTCCGACTTGGTGGGCGGGGTCACTCAGGGTCCGATTTGGTGGGCCGGTTCACTCTGGGTCCGATTTGGTGGGCTGGGTCACTCTGGGTCTTATTTGGTGGGCGGGGTCACTCAGGGTCTTATTTGGTGGGCGGGGTCACTCTGGGTCCGATTTGGTGGGCGGAGTCACTCTGGGTCTGATTTGGTGGGCGGGGCACTTCAGGGACCGATTAGGTAGGCGGGGTCACTCTGGGTCCGATTTGGTGGGCGGAGCCACTCTGGGTCCGATTTGGTAGGCGGGGCACCTCAGGGTCCGATCTGGTGGGCGGGGTCACTCTGGGCCCGATTTGGTGGGCGGAGCCACTCTGGGTCCGATTTGGTGGGCGGGGTCTGATTTAGTGGGCGGGGTCACTCTGGAACCGATTTGGTCGGCGGGGTCACTCTGGGTCCGATTTGGTGGGCGGGGTCACTCTGGGTCCGATTTGATGGGCGGGGTCACTCTGGGTCCGATTTGGTGGGCGGGGGTCTGATTTGGTGGGCGGAGCCACTCTGGGCCCGATTTGGTGGGCGGGGCACCTCAGGGTCCGATTTGGTGGGCCGGGTCACTCTGGGTCCGATTTGGTGGGCCGGGTCACTCGGGGTCCGATTTGGTGGGCGGGGTCACTCTGGGTCCGATTTGGTTGGCAAGGTCACTCGGGGTCCGATTTGGTGGGCGGGGTCACACAGGGTCCGATTTGGTGGGCGGGGTCACTCGGGGTCCGATTTGGTGGGTGGGTCACTCGGGGTCCGATTTGGTGGGTGGGTCACTCGGGGTCCAATTTGGTGGGCAGGGCACCTTTGGGTCCAATTTGGTGGGCGGGGTCACTCTGGGTCCGATTTGGTGGGCGGAGCCACTGTGGGTCCGATTTGGTGGGCGGGGGTCTGATTTGGTGGGCGGAGCCACTCTGGGCCCGATTTGGTGGGCGGGGCACCTCAGGGTCCGATTTGGTGGGCCGGGTCACTCTGGGTCCGATTTGGTGGGCGAGGTCACTTGGGGTCCGATTTGGTGGGCGGGGTCACACGGGGTCCGATTTGGTGGGCGGGGTCACTCGGGGTTCGATTTGGTGGGTGGGTCACTCGGGGTCCGATTTGGTGGGTGGGTCACTCGGGGTCCAATTTGGTGGGCGGGGCACCTTTGGGTCCAATTTGGTGGGCGGGGTCACTCTGGGTCCGATTTGGTGGGCGGAGTCACTCTGGGTCCAATTTGGTGGGCGGAGTCACTCTGGGTCTGATTTGGTGGGCGGGGCACCTCAGGGATCGATTAGGTAGGCGGGGTCACTCTGGGTCTGATTTGGTGGGCGGAGCCACTCTGGGTCCGATTTGGTGGGCGGGGCACCTCAGGGTCCGATCTGGTGGGCTGGGTCACTCTGGGCCCGATTTGGTGGGCGGAGCCACTCTACGTCCGATTTGGTGGGCGGGGTCACATGAGGTCCGATTTGGTGGGCGGGGTCACTCGGGGTCCGATTTGGTGGGCGGGTCACTCGGGGTCTGATTTGGTGGGTGGGTCACTCTGGGACTAATTTGGTGCGTGGAGCCACTCTGGGTCCGATTTGGTGGGCGGGGTCACTCTGGGTCCGATTTGGTGGGCGGAGTCACTCTGGGTCCGATTTGGTGGGCGGAGTCACTCTGGGTCTGATTTGGTGGGCGGGGCACCTCAGGGACCGATTAGGTAGGCGGGGTCACTCTGGGTCCGATTTGGTGGGCGGGGCACCTCAGGGTCCGATCTGGTGGGCGTGGTCACTCTGGGTCCGATTTGGTGGGCGGGGTCACTCTGGGACCAATTTGGTGGGCGGGGTCACTAAGACCGATTTGGTGGGCGGGGTCACTCTGGGTCCGATTTGGTGGGCGGGGTCACTCTGGGTCTGATTTGGTGGGCGGGGTCGCTCTGGGTCCGATTTGGTGGATGGTGTCACTCGGTCCGATTTGGTGGGCGGAGTCACTCTGGGCTCGATTAGCTGGGCCGGGTCACTCTGGGTCTGATTTGGTGGGCGGGGTCACTCTGGGTCCGATTTGGTGGGCGGGGTCACTCTGGGTCCGATTTGGTGGGCGGGGTCACTCTGGGTCAGATTTGGTGGGCGGGGTCACTCTGGGTTCGATTTGGTGGACGGGGTCACTCGGGGTCCGATTTGGAGGGCGGGGTTACTCTGGGACCGATTTTGTGGGTGGAGCCTCTATGGGTCCGATTTGGTGGGCGGGGCACCTCAGGGACCGATTTGGTGGGCAGGGTCACTCAGGGTCCGATTTGGTGGATGGGGTCACTCAGGGTCCAATTTGGTGGGCGGATTCTTTCTGGGTTCGATTTGGTGGGCCGGGTCACTCTGGGTCCGATTTGGTGGGCGGGGTCACTCGGTCCGATTTGGTGGGTGGGGTCACTCTGGGTCCGATTTGGTGGGCGGGGTCACTCTGGGACCGATTTGATGGGCGGGTGACTCTGGGTCCGATTTGGTGGGCGGGGTCACTCTGGGTCCGATTTTGTGGGTGGGGTCACTCTGGGTCCGATTTTGTGGGCGGGGCAACTCAGGGTCCGATTTGGTGGGTAGGGTCACTCTGGGACTAATTTGGTGCGTGGAGCCACTATGGGTCCGATTTGGTGGGCGGGGCACCTCAGGGTCCGATTTGGTGGGCGGGGTCACTCAGGGTCCGATTTGTTGGGCGGGGTCACTCAGGGTCCGATTTGGTGGGCGGGGTCACTCTGGGTCCGATTTCGTGGGCGGGGTCACTCTGGGTCCGATTTCGTGGGCGGGGTCGCTCTGGGACCGATTTGGTGGAAGGGTCACTCTGGGTTTGATTTGGTGGGCCGGGTCACTGGGTCCGATTTGGTGGGCGGGGTCACTCTGGGTCCGATTTGGTGGGCGGGCTCACTCTGGGACCGATTTGGTGGGCGTGGTCACTCTGGGACTGATTTGGTGGGCTGGTCACCTCAGGGTACGATTAGGTGGGCAGGGTCACTCTGGGTCCAATTTGGTGGGCGGAGCCACTCTGGGTCCGATTTGGTGGGCGGGGCACCTCAGGGTCTAATTTGATGGGCGGGGCACCTCAGGGTCCGATTTGGTGGGTGGGGCACCTCAGGGTCCGATTTGGTGGGCGGGGCACCTCAGGGTCCGATTTGGTGGGTGGGGCACCTCAGGGTCCGATTTGGTGGGTGGGGTCACTCTGGGTCCGATTTGGTGGACGGGGTCACACGGGGTCCGATTTGGTGGGCGGGGTCACACGGTGTCCGATTTGGTGGGCGGGGTCACTCGGGGTCTGATTTGGTGGGCGGGTCACTCAGGGTCTGATTTGGTGGGTGGGTCACTCGGGGTCCGATTTGTTGGGCGGGGCACCTTTGGGTCCGATTTGGTGGGCGGGGTCACTCTGGGTCCGATTTGGTGGGCGGCGTCACTCTGGGTCCGATTTGGTGGGCGGAGTCACTCTGGGTCTGATTTGGTGGGCGGGGCACTTCAGGGACCGATTAGGTAGGCGGGGTCACTCTGGGTCTGATTTGGTGGGCGGAGCCACTCTGGGTCCGATTTGGTGGGCGGGGCACCTCAGGGTCCGATCTGGTGGGCTGGGTCACTCTGGGCCCGATTTGGTGGGCGGAGCCACTCTACGTCCGATTTGGTGGGCGGGGTCACATGAGGTCCGATTTGGTGGGCGGGGTCACTCGGGGTCCGATTTGGTGGGCGGGTCACTCGGGGTCTGATTTGGTGGGTGGGTCACTCTGGGACTAATTTGGTGCGTGGAGCCACTCTGGGTCCGATTTGGTGGGCGGGGTCACTCTGGGTCCGATTTGGTGGGCGGAGTCACTCTGGGTCCGATTTGGTGGGCGGAGTCACTCTGGGTCTGATTTGGTGGGCGGGGCACCTCAGGGACCGATTAGGTAGGCGGGGTCACTCTGGGTCCGATTTGGTGGGCGGGGCACCTCAGGGTCCGATCTGGTGGGCGTGGTCACTCTGGGTCCGATTTGGTGGGCGGGGTCACTCTGGGACCAATTTGGTGGGCGGGGTCACTAAGACCGATTTGGTGGGCGGGGTCACTCTGGGTCCGATTTGGTGGGCGGGGTCACTCTGGGTCTGATTTGGTGGGCGGGGTCGCTCTGGGTCCGATTTGGTGGATGGTGTCACTCAGGGTCCGATTTGGTGGGCGGAGTCACTCTGGGCTCGATTAGCTGGGCCGGGTCACTCTGGGTCTGATTTGGTGGGCGGGGTCACTCTGGGTCCGATTTGGTGGGCGGGGTCACTCTGGGTCCGATTTGGTGGGCGGGGTCACTCTGGGTCAGATTTGGTGGGCGGGGTCACTCTGGGTTCGATTTGGTGGACGGGGTCACTCGGGGTCCGATCTGGTGGGCTGGGTCACTCTGGGCCCGATTTGGTGGGCGGAGCCACTCTGGGTCCGATTTGGTGGGCGGGGTCTGATTTGGTGGGCGGGGTCACTCTGGAACCGATTTGGTCGGCGGGGTCACTCTGGGTGCGATTTGGTGGGCGGGGTCACTCTGGGTCCGATTTGATGGGCGGGGTCACTCTGGGTCCGATTTGGTGGGCGGGGGTCTGATTTGGTGGGCGGAGCCACTCTGGGCCCGATTTGGTGGGCGGGGCACCTCAGGGTCCGATTTGGTGGGCCGGGTCACTCTGGGTCCGATTTGGTGGGCCGGGTCACTCGGGGTCCAATTTGGTGGGTGGGGTCACTCTGGGTCCGATTTGGTTGGCGAGGTCACTCGGGGTCCGATTTGGTGGGCGGGGTCACACGGGGTCCGATTTGGTGGGCGGGGTCACTCTGGGTCCGATTTGGTGGGCGGGGGTCTGATTTGTTGGGCGGAGCCACTCTGGGCCCGATTTGGTGGGCGGGGCACCTCAGGGTCCGATTTGGTGGGCCGGGTCACTCTGGGTCCGATTTGGTGGGCCGGGTCACTCGGGGTCCGATTTGGTGGGCAGGGTCACTCTGGGTCCGATTTGGTTGGCAAGGTCACTCGGGGTCCGATTTGGTGGGCGGGGTCACACGGGGTCCGATTTGGTGGGCGGGGTCACTCGGGGTCCGATTTGGTGGGTGGGTCACTCGGGGTCCGATTTGGTGGGTGGGTCACTCGGGGTCCAATTTGGTGGGCGGGGCACCTTTGGGTCCAATTTGGTGGGCGGGGTCACTCTGGGTCCGATTTGGTGGGCGGAGCCACTCTGGGTCCGATTTGGTGGGCGGGGGTCTGATTTGGTGGGCGGAGCCACTCTGGGCCCGATTTGGTAGGCGGGGCACCTCAGGGTCCGATTTGGTGGGCCGGGTCACTCTGGGTCCGATTTGGTGGGCCGGGTCACTCGGGGTCCGATTTGGTGGGCGAGGTCACTCGGGATCCGATTTGGTGGGCGGGGTCACACGGGGTCCGATTTGGTGGGCGGGGTCACTCGGGGTTCGATTTGGTGGGTGGGTCACTCGGGGTCCGATTTGGTGGGTGAGTCACTCGGGGTCCAATTTGGTGGGCGGGGCACCTTTGGGTCCAATTTGGTGGGCGGGGTCACTCTGGGTCCGATTTGGTGGGCGGAGTCACTCTGGGTCCAATTTGGTGGGCGGAATCACTCTGGGTCTGATTTGGTGGGCGGGGCACCTCAGGGATCGATTAGGTAGGCGGGGTCACTCTGGGTCTGATTTGGTGGGCGGAGCCACTCTGGGTCCGATTTGGTGGGCGGGGCACCTCAGGGTCCGATCTGGTGGGCTGGGTCACTCTGGGCCCGATTTGGTGGGCGGAGCCACTCTAGGTCCGATTTGGTGGGCGGGGTCACTCAGGGTCCGATTTGGTGGGCGGGGGTCTGATTTGGTGGGCGGGGTCACTCTGGGTCAGATTTGTTGTGCGGGGTCACTCATGGTCCGATTTGGTGGGTTGGGTCACTCAGGTTCCGATTTGGTGGGCCGGGTCACTCTGGGTCCGACTTGGTGGGCGGGGTCACTCAGGGTCCGATTTGGTGGGCCGGTTCACTCTGGGTCCGATTTGGTGGGCTGGGTCACTCTGGGTCTTATTTGGTGGGCGGGGTCACTCAGGGTCCGATTTGGTGGGCGGGGTCACTCTGGGTCCGATTTGGTGGGCGGGGCACCTCAGGGACCGATTTGGTGGGTGGGGTCACTCAGGGTCCGATGTGGTGGGCGGGGTCACTCTGGGTTCGATTTAATTGGCCGGGTCACTGGGTCCGATTTTGTGGGCAGGGTCACTCGGGGTCCGATTTGGTGTGCGGGGTCACTCGGTCCGATTTGGTGGGCGGGGTCACTCTGGGACCGATTTGATGGGCGGGTGACTCTGGGTCCGATTTGGTGGGTGGGGTCACTCTGGGTCCGATTTTGTGGGTGGGGTCACTCTGGGTCCGATTTTGTGGGCGGGGCAACTCAGGGTCCGATTTGGTGGGTAGGGTCACTCTGGGACTAATTTGGTGCGTGGAGCCACTGGGTCCGATTTGGTGGGCGGGGCACCTCAGGGTCCGATTTGGTGGGCGGGGTCACTCAGGGTCCGATTTGGTGGGCGGGGTCACTCAGGGTCCGATTTGGTGGGCGGGGTCACTCTGGGTCCGATTTCGTGGGCGGGGTCACTCTGGGCCCGATTTGGTGGGCGGAGCCACTCTGGGTCCGATTTGGTGGGCGGGGTCTGATTTGGTGGGCGGGGTCACTCTGGAACCGATTTGGTCGGCGGGGTCACTCTGGGTCCGATTTGGTGGGCGGGGTCACTCTGGGTCCGATTTGATGGGCGGGGTCACTCTGGGTCCGATTTGGTGGGCGGGGGTCTGATTTGGTGGGCGGAGCCACTCTGGGCCCGATTTGGTGGGCGGGGCACCTCAGGGTCCGATTTGGTGGGCCGGGTCACTCTGGGTCCGATTTGGTGGGCCGGGTCACTCGGGGTCCAATTTGGTGGGTGGGGTCACTCGGGGTCCGATTTGGTGGGCGGGGTCACACGGGGTCCGATTTGGTGGGCGGGGTCACTCGGGGTCCGATTTGGTGGGTGGGTCACTCGGGGTCCGATTTGGTGGGTGGGTCACTCGGGGTCCAATTTGGTGGGCGGGGTCACTCTGGAGTAGTGTAGGGTCGGGTGGTTTCGTCAAACTCAATTTGACAGGTGGACACGCCCCTATCAAAGTGTATCAAAGTGTGTAACCCCTCCCCTCCCCCTTGTCTTCTAACAGCAGCTGTGTGGCAGCTCCCCCTCCCTTTTTATATAGTTTAATATTATTTTCACTGTATTTGATACGGTGAATATTATCCCCGTAATTGTTTTATATTAGAGTTTTATATTTATAGGGGATTTATATTGCCCCCATTATGTATGTGGGCATGCTACTATATAGTTTAATATTATTATCGCTGTATTTGATACAGTGAATGTTATCCCCGTAATTGTTTTATATTAGAGTTTTATATTTATAGGTGATTTATAAATGCGCACATTATGTATGTGGGCATGTTACAACATGAATGTTATCCCCGGGGCATGTTACAACATGTCCCCGGGGCATGTTACAACACGAATGTTATCCCCGTAATTGTTTTATATTAGAGTTTTATATTTATATGTGATTTATAATGGCCGCATTATGTGTGCGACCATATTACAACAAGCGCAGGTATGAATCGTGGTGTTTTATACGTTTATAAAAAGCAAAAGACAGGGTATTGTAAGAGTAAAAGATATTTATTGTAAATAAACACAACTCAGAGACATTTCAACGATTCTTGCAGAGTATAAAAGCAGTCGCATTAAATAGCACGTTGGTTATACAACAACAAACTTCTTACAAAAAATAAATAGTATCGTTTGTATATACACCATTACGTTTCTTACAAAATAATACGGTGTTACAAGTCATGTACGACATATTTATCAAATACATTCTTTACATCGTGAGCCACATGGTTTGTAGCATCGGTAGAGGCCTTCTTTTAGGTAGCAGAGTTCCACGTGTGGTACCTAATGACGGGGAATGTAAAGATTGGATTGTACGCGGCGTCGGAGCGAGTTTCTGCGGCGTAGATACAGCGTGTGGCTCGGTGCTGGAAATTTTTAGTTCATCTAAAAGCTTCCTAGTAGTGGGATTACCAACAACTGTAGACGGTATATTTAGCTCGGCCATAGCCTGCATAAATGCTTCCCAACCCGGCGGTAAATTTCTACCGGACAGCGCATGACTCTGCGTAGTACTACGTACCAAATCCAGTAAGTTAGACCCAGGCATTACAGATCCTTTGAAAATAAATTCAGCTTTATTATTCCAGTCTGTAACATTTTTATTCTGTAGTAACCTGTTTAGTAAAAATTCAGCATTCTTTTTATATCTCTGGTTTATGTGGCTGACAATTTCAGCGATCTCTCGATTTTTATCAGAGTCGGTATTTGACAATTGTTGCTGACCAGGATCAGGAGTGCTAACGAGATTTAAAGCCGTTACTTCTTTTGAGCTGTGGCGCGTATGCACCAAGTATCTTTGTAGCGCCGCGCTATACATTTTAATTTTCACATCATCGGGAATGTCACGACGTTGTAAAATGTCGCTAATTTCGCCATCAAGGCGTTGAATAACGCTGTCGCGTATGTTGACTGTAGCGCCGGGTCTTAGTTTGTCTAGCTCCTGTTTGGGGACTAGATACATTTTCTCTGTATGCTCCATTATCTTCCCGCGAGCAGGCTTGTTATTATAGGGATTGCAAAAGCTAAAAGAGGGCCGATAAACCCGCCGGCCTGCTTTAGTAGCCGCTTCTTTTTCTTTATGGGCTGCGATCTGTCGCTCAGGGTTCTTATAGCTTTACGCCACTTCTTTAATATGCCTTTTTGGCGCTCTTTCAGCGGAATCCTGCCTTTTAAGATGTTTAAAGCAATCTCGCCTATGGCTGTAATTAAATCACTGCTCGCATTGCGCAAAATAGACTTTCGGACAGCCGGGGTTGCCTTCACCAGAGTTTTTAAGAGAGCCCAGTTACGCCGGAGTCTCTCAGACATCTTTACAGCACAACGCACACAGCGTGGAATGTCTGATACCCGGGTAAAATTCACTTTTTAGAAGTGTTTTTCTTTTGAACATAAACAGCGGGCAACGCTGGTGGAAACAAGCCGGTCCTTAAGCGGTGTTCCTCAGGGGTATTAGCTCTCAAATCTACAAGCAAATACCCATAAGGCTCCCGCGTGGCATCCTCAAAAGCTTCTAGGAAAAAACGCGTTTTTCCGGGATACATCTGGCGGGCTAGAGTTAAAATTTGTAATTTATCTCGGGGGTTATTAAAAAGCACCATGTATTTTGTGTTTAAATTTATCGTACGGCTTTTCTTTCCCTGGCAAAATATATTTTGTACCAGGTAGAAAATGCTGAGATTTCTGTGGTGCACATACTTGGTAAAGGCTTTTTCTATCTCACAATTTTCACTAGCACTCTCCATGATGTCATCAACAATAGCCAAATTCACCTTCTCCGGCGGGAATAATTCATCATCTACGAATGTATTCGGCAGACCCTCCACAAATCTGGCGTGGGGAAAAGAGAGAGAGATTTCATCATATAGTTTTTGCCAACACGAATAAAACCAAACAATATTATCAGGTTTCTGAGAAAAATTAGTTTCAATATTATACAGCAGTTGTTTTACAAAATAGCTCTTTCCAGAATTAGACGGTCCCGCTAGAATGCATGAGAATGGGTGTTGCAGGCGTGTATCCATCAGCACAACACTCTGCTAATACCCAAAAGGCAGGGTTGTGAAATCGTCAATTAGTCGCCGCTTTGTATAAACGCACTTTTGTGTTTTGCGTAACGGCCTCGTCTCAATCTCCCAGTACTTTTTATTTCTTACAATGGCCGGCTGTTGTACGACAATACGTTTCTGCGTATCTGTGTCAGAATTGGTCGGGTAGTCCAGAACTAGATCTTTTAGACTGTTGAAATTAATAGATTGAGAGTTACCAACATTTAGTGTTATACCCTTAACTTTTAAGACAGTTTTACCCGTGTTGAGTTTGTACCCGTAAGTTTTGGGGCCCGCGGATACAAATTCTGTGATGTGTGTACCATCGGGTATTTCACTGGTCAGGTCCCCCAGATAATCGCCTAAAGGCGGTTGCCACTCACCGTCTCTCTGTACAAAAATAACAGAATCTGTGTCGTGATAAAGGCACCTCTCCTGCAGCCGGTCCAGCAGCGAATAGAGCTCTAGCCGGGCATACGCTGTTGTAAAACACGCTATAAAAATGTTTGTGCTTTTGTTGACGGTGTGGTGACCTTTTGCGTATTTCCAGTTAATGGTTGCGGTGTCATCATCAAGGAAGTGTAACATCGAGATGTCATAGTAAGGCAGGAACAAATACTTAAAAAGCTCATCAGGATCCCTAACAATGCTGGTACATGATAGATTAGATCTCTGAGCAAACTTCCCCCATAAAGAATTTAAGAAAAGCTTGGAGATCTGTCTCTTAGCAGGGTTGACCGCTATATTTTCAGGTCGTAATTGCACACCTTCTTTTTCAAGAAAGGAGTCAATGTACTGCCTTTTCTTGGCGTCATCAGTGCACCAGCTAGGGTAACCAGAGGCTTCCTGCTTATCCCTAAGGTGTAATTTAATGTACGGAGCAAACAGTTCGTCAGTGGTTTTAGGAAAATGCCATATTTCATAGATGTGGGCGATCCGATACCCTTTTTCTATCGCCATCTCAAGCTCTATAGTGCACCAGGTACCTGTCAGGGCACGTTCCTCATCACTATGAGCACAAACATCTGTCTGGGAATTTACAGCGCAAGTGTAGCAAAGGGGAAACATTAATTTTTTGTTGAGTTTTACCGGCAGAACTGGAAAAAATAAATCTCTCGGCGGGTAGACCTTGACTTTAGCAATGCCAAAGTATTTTTTAATGAACCCAAAATTGTCATAGATGATGTCTGGATGACCTACAGGGTATGTTTTAGTTTTGTTTACAAAGGGGTATAGACTGGTGAAATCATAGTAATGTAACGTCTCCCCTTCTTCCAGATGGTGATAGAGCTTAATGGCGTTGGTTCGCCCGCCATAAAGCGCATCACGGGGGTCTAAAGGAACGGGGAATTCCATCTGGCGGAGAAATGATTGAAGGCTAGAATCATTTTCAACCATTTCATTCCACTCATGCTCCCACATCATTCTTATTGTGTAGCCGCAGGCCTGCAAGTAGCGCTTTTTAGCTAAAAAGGTGTAATATAACTGGCCGTAGGACGTGTTTGTGACCATATTCTTGTCATTTTCATTATAGCACACGGGACAACCGTGATAAAAACACCCCTGAAATTCAAAGGCTATGTGTTGGCCGTTAACATAGGCGTAGCCATCTAGAAAATATTTCCCGACTTGTTTTTCACCACCTCTCAAAGCGTGCTGGATGTCGATGTTCTCGGAGTGGGCTACATACATGAGCCACTGTATAGCGGGTGTCGAGTAGCGCTTTTTTGCCTTGTGATAATTATCACCAGGTAAAATGGCAATTGTCTTTTTTGGAAGAAATTTAAACCTGTACATTGCCATACACACCGAGGCCAGGGTGATGAGCTGAAAAGGATCAACACATCTGCTCACTACAATCGTTTGCTTTTGACGCTTACAGTATTTTTTGACATTTTTCTGTGTCATTTGCATAATACGCTCTCTATAGATCTCGCAGGCGTGTCTCAAAATTGCAACATCTTGTTTGCAATAAGATTTTAGCTCGGCCTTGAAGTCAAAAGTTGTATTTACCTGTGTCTCATACCACCCCAGGAACTCTGACTTCTCCTCAGCTGACATGTACTCCGGCCCATAATATTTTACATCGGGTATGGGGCCTACATAATTTTGATTTTCTCTGGTATTAAAAAAGTGTGGAAAATGGCCCTTGCCTCCTGAAAAGCCCATGGCCTGTGGTAATTTACTGAGTTTCATGGGGATAAAATTTAGAGAGTCTATGAACCTTATAGACAGATCGGGCAGCGTCACACACAAGAGACGGCCACCTTGGGTTATCAACTGTACATCTAGTTTTTCAGAAATCAGTTCCTTAACAATAAAGTATGAATCGTATCTTCCACCATTGTGGGCAATAAATGTGTGATCTGAAAATTTGCCGCTTGTAAAGAACTGTACAAAGTCATGTGTACAGGTATCCCCCTCAAACTCCCAGGAGGGGTGACCACACAGCGTCGTAGCATAAATGTAATTCGGTATGTGTGTGCCTGTCTCCTGCATACATTCAAAATCATAAAAGATATAACAATCTGACTCATCCTGCGCTACATACCGCCGCATGTAACAAAGATGGGCATCGAATTTATTTATATGTCTGCGACATACAGGACAGCGCAAACCATTACATTTATGCTCGGTTTCACTATTTCTGAGAACAAAATGGTTGCATTTATCACAAAATGTTTTAAGCCTGCAGAATGCTGGGTCGCCTACAGCCAATTGCTTGTGATAATCTAAGCACTCGCTCGAGCGACAATAAACTCTACAAACAGGGCACCTGGGCTGTTGGTCTGCACTGCTTTCTACACAACCATCTCTCTGACAGGCTTTACAAAAATACTGACAGGAATGTTTGTTCTTGTGGTGAAACACTGAATTGCAGAGCTCACAAAAGTAATCAGCACCGATAAAACCCTTCATATTTTTGATACCGTAGTAGTGATTATCATGGAACAATATGAATATGGTTTTACCATTAGCTGTATTGCCGCTCTGAAAGTAGCGCCAGTCACCCTGACTATAGTACAGCACTTTAATGGTGACCCCCAAATATTTTTCAAATGCAGGGATGTCGCTAAAGCTCACTAACTGACCATCAGGGATGCCCAGGGCTGTGTGTATGTTTTTAGAGCGGCACAACAAATCGGCATCAGCGAGATCCGTGTCGGCCATCAGGGCGCACACACTAGCAGCCAAACACAGATTTGTCGTGTAATTGTTAAAATCATACAGCCACTGCCTCTTTTGTTTAATGATCTGACTGCTCGCTATAGATTTCAAGCGCCTTTTTTGTTTTACACCACCGCGGCGGTTTTTAATGATGGTGACGACTAGCTTTAGCGAGTTGGTTGCTATGCATTCAGCGTTACTTTGAAGTGTACGGGCAACGGCGTTTAAAAAAGATACGGCATTAAAATCTTCCCTGGTCTGTTTTGTAGCGAAAATAGGATCTAGAGTATCGCCACCTTCAAGCCTTAACTGTACAAAGTCACCAGGTTCAATGTCCCTGATGATTCTATCCAGTAATGCCTGAATGCCGTCATGAACAATATTCACACCCTCTACAAATGATCGTACACGCTCCAAATTTACAAATCTAAAATGATTTGTATGTATATGTCCGTTGAAATTGCGGAGAGGCCTATGATGATGATAGATGTGTTGTAAAAATACTGTATGATCGTTGTACAGCACATCACCACCAGCGGCTGTGTCAATGTCTGAGGCTTGTGAATTTTGTGTAGCTGCATGCATGGCAGCTGCAGAGTGGTCACGGCTATGTGAATGCGGGCCTGACGCGTGTGGTTGCAGCGGTGCCGTCTGTAGAGGTATTGCAGGACACATACCGCCACGCCGCCTCCTAGCGCATAGCGAGCGTCTGGCGCTGACCAACAATTTTAGAGCCCTCTTTATAACGCTAGCCCTATTATAGCCTGGTGTTAACGATTTAGGTGGCTTATGCATACCGCTGCCGACCATATTCAGGCATAATGGGGTAGCGGCAGCTGCTGTCTCGCCATCCAGCTGCAGACTCCGGAGTGCATATAGTTCGATCTTATTAGCGTGTGTTGGGGTTTGTGTTGATAATAATTTTTCAAAAGTATCACAAAAAAACATTATGTTGGGACCCCAGAGTTTGTAGCGTAAGTAGCGCGTGAACAGCTCCTGAAACACAGACATTTCAGCGAGCCCCCAACTGCTGGATTCATGCGGCAGATTTGTAGCTGGCGCTTGAATCCTCGTCTTTTTACACAACTTAGCACTTGCTGGTAATGCCCTCTTTAACCCCTTCTTAGCATTAACAGAGTTAGATACACAAGCATGAGATGTACTACCCAAATTAGAGGCGCCTGTGGGGACAGCTCCAGAGGTGTTAGCAGGGGCAGTTAGATATGCCGCTGGCGGATGCATAGTGTGTGACATACGTATAATGATCGGCTCCACGGCTGATCGCTTACCATCAGCGAGCTGATCAATCTCACGATCAAGTTCTTCACGAGACAGCGTTGCTGCGGCACCCGCGGCGCTTGTTGTGTTTACTGGATCTGTAATATGTTTTGTTTTTCGGTTATGTTTTCGGGGTACCTCTACCACTTCTGGATATAGTAGCGTGGGGTCATTCACACGGGTGATCGATGGTTGTATTGACGGCCACACTGGTACTGCGCCATTCTCGGTGAGCTGTAGCGGCTGTAGAGGTGTTGGGTGTATTTTTCTCATGACTTTGCTTTTAGCTGCAGGAAAGATTATACACGCGTCAGATATGCGGCAGATATGTGTCAGACATGTGTCAGATATGTGTCAGATATGTGCCAGATATGTGCCAGATATGTGTGTGTGTGGTCAGGATCTCATTGGAGAAGCATGGGCATCATTAACTGTACAGAGAGTGTACACGTATATCAAAGCATACACTTACGGTCTAGCGATATGGGGTGGATGCCTGCCGTGGCGGCTTCTGGAGCTTCTGTGGGGTTCTCCGCTAGCAGGTGTATATTCTCCTTTGTGAAAACCCTTCTAGGCTTCAGTTTACAAGCTATAAACAAAGATATAGGCCTTAGTAGTGTCGAGGGGGCTTTTCTCAGAGCGGTTGTGCAAAAACACGTTTCATACGATCGCTACCTTTTCCTTTCTTGCTCGCAGCTCCTCGCGGCTTTTTAGGGGCTCTAGAAACAGGGCTGTTTCTCGGTGTAGGGGCCTGGTACGTCGGGTCTTCAACGAGCATCTGATTGTGTTCCGGGGTATCTGGTTCTGGAATCAGGTCGACATCTGTAGAGAATGAATATATATTTACACGACTAAATACTTGAAAGAGATTCATGTCGCCACCTGTAGAGAATGAATATATATTTACACGGCTAAATACTTAAAAGATATATGCACACAACCCACCTATGATGTCCGGGGCAGAATCCCGTGCATCAGCCTCATCAGCGATATTAAACGCCCAGGCACCAGCCTCATCAGCGGTATTAAACGCCCAGGCACCAGCCTCATCAGCGATATTAAACGCCCAGGCATCAGTCTCATCGGCGATATTAAACTCAGCTCCGGCTGTATCGCACCCCAGGCTCGGTACGCCGTCCACAGTAGGTGCGCTGCATGTGTTAAAAACAGACTCCGGAAGGCCCCTGATAAATTCATCTTAATCAAGAAAGAATATAAATATAATATACATAACAGTGCTTACATAGAATGGTACACTAGCAGCTGTATTTATATAAAGCTTGAAACATACCTAATACCGAATCCTCAACTTGATCGGGAAAATCCAAAAAATTTTGGGAATCCATCTAAACATAAATTACCCGTGTAAATTTTTGCATCGTCTATATTAATTTCACAACGCAAATATTATTTATACTAAACAAGATAGGTAATAACTACACGCTGAATACGCTAGTTAGACTGTATTAACGGCTAT
The DNA here is from genome assembly GCF_051348905.1 of Ranitomeya variabilis. Taxonomy (NCBI): domain Eukaryota; kingdom Metazoa; phylum Chordata; class Amphibia; order Anura; family Dendrobatidae; genus Ranitomeya; species Ranitomeya variabilis. The sequence continues at coordinate 134,223,725 of NC_135239.1, forward strand.
TAACTACTGCATTACACAAATCGTGTCATAATAATAAATATATTTACCTATGCGTCTCTAAAACATAATTAAGCATCTGCGAATAATAAGACATCTGTCTTATATACTTACATTTCCGAATAGGTCAGAGATTAGCCTGCGACTGACTTCTGGCGGGTGTACAGACACAGACAGCGGTATTTATTCTGCTGGTCAGAAAGCAGAGCGGGTGTTAACGCCCAGAAACACAACCCGGTTACGCCCCTATCACAAGTCTTTATACCGACGATAAATACAGATTTTAACTATATAACAAATATATATGTATATATATATATATATATATATATATATATATATATGAATTATTGTCGACAAAAATACACGGTATGAGGTGCTGCGCTAGTAAATAAAAGTAAAAATATCTTTATTGACATATTATTTTAAAAATTACATATCTTTAAAAGACGGGCTGCTGGAAAAATAGGACCGCCAACGGCTCTTTAGAAGCCCCCGTGTCAGACTTATATCTGATTGAAGGATGTAACTAAAATAGCTAGTCAGAAGTATAACTATATACACGACAGCGCCATCACATCAAAAATGGCCTCGGTATTGATGTTAATAGATTCTATAATGACACAAATGCGGGTATAATAATTGCTGCATTGCAAAGGCTAGTAAAATACTGAAGTTAAAGAGCTGGCCACTAGATGGCCATGTGATACCGCAGGTATAACTAAAAATAACCAATCAGTAGTATAAATAATACTATATATGAATTAGAAAGATTCAGTTTTTAACTATTATTATTTATACATCAACATTAATTCCTTGGTGGTGTACATGAGAAAGTCGTTGCATGCGTGGTGTTATAAATATCGTTTACAGTAACCAAGTTTACAGTGACAGGCTGGTACAGAGGGGATCCCGTCCTTGCGGTCTTACTTTCTGCGGGCCTATATAACAATTACATGCTGTACATGGATTATAATGCCGGAGCGCAAATAAAGCAGTTGGCACTTACCTTTTAAAATATCAGCTATTCATAGGCGTTGAAGAGCCGGGTTCTGTGTCGCTGCTGTCTTCAGTGTGACCACTATTTAAAGAAAAAACAAACAAAGGCTGTTTTCAAGCAGTCAGTATCGGATTACACTAGTGACTCGCACCTGCTGTGTAGAAAAAGAAAAAAGAAAAAAAAAAAAAAAAATCTAAGCGAGTTATCTTGGACTGCTGTATTTGGGGGTAAATACACCGTTTGATACGAAATTTTATACAACTGAAGAGGCAAGCGTCTGTTGATCAGACACACGCATTTATTCGGTCATGGATTCTAACACCCGGGATCGCATATTAGAAAAGCAGTATTTTACACCGAACAATTCGGGATCGTTCGGCGGAATTGACAAATTATTTAGAGCGACGAGAGACCGCGGAATAAAGAAATCTGACGTGTCTGAGTGGCTGACCAGACAAGCCGCGTATTCCCTGCACAAGCCCGTCAGAAAGCATTTTCTTACAAATAAAATTTATGTTTCTAATGTTGATGAGCAATGGCAGGCTGATCTCGTAAGTTTAATCGACTATTCAAGAGAAAATGATAATGTCAAATACATCCTGACGGTGATTGATACTCTATCGAGATACGCGTGGTGTGTTGCTTTGTCGTCCAAAACGGGGGCTAGCATGGCTAGGTCGTTCGAATTAATATTTCAAAATGATAAGCGCATACCGAAGAAATTGCAGACGGATCGCGGCAAAGAATTTATAAATTCGTCAGTCAAGCGGCTGTGTAATTTACACAATATTCACCACTTTTTTACCAACAACGCCGTGAAAGCTGCTATGGTAGAGCGCTTTAATCGCACATTAAAAACTCGTATGTGGCGCTATCTCACGAAGCATAATACCTTTAGGTATATTGATGTTTTACCGGATTTGGTGCATAGCTACAATCACACGTATCATTCTACCATACGCTGTAGTCCCGCTGAAGTGACCGAGAAAAACGCAATGCAAATCTGGCGCAATATTTACAGTTCTACTATTGCTAATAAACCGATTAAACCGTCTTTAAAGGTCGGTGATCATGTGAGAATATCGGCCTATAAAAATACGTTCTGTAAGGGGTATGAGAAAACGTACAGCGAAGAGATTTTTTTAATTAGCGGGGTCTCCAATAAATTTCATAAACCTCTTTATAAAATTGCTGATTTAGCCGGCGACCCTGTAGAGGGGTCATTTTATAAGGAAGAATTGCAAAAAATACCCGCGAATGAGAATCGCGTCTACAGAGTGGAAAAGATTTTGAGAAAAAAACGTGTCGGGGGTGTAAGTCACTGTCTCGTCAAATGGCTGGGGTACCCCGAAAAATTCAATAGTTGGATCCCGGCTTCGGAGTTGACAGATATATAGCTATGGAAGCGCGCTCCTTTTTTGTGACTCTTCCCAGTAATTCTTCAATTAATATCTACCCCGATAACACCATATCGAATTACAATACCAAGTTAGCGAGGGCCGTTCATCTTTCAGAAGCTTATGAAGTGGCGTTAACGGAAATACAGTACCCTCATACGTGGAACACGTTTGAGGCTTTTGAAGGGAACTTCTACGCCGCGAAACACGGCGAGCCGTTAGAACATTATCACATAAAATCAGGGTTTTACTCGAACATTCATAAGCTGGTTGCCACGGTCAATACCCGAATAGAAGGTCTGAATTTATCCGCGCCGACCTACAGAATACGGTATGATGAGCTACGCCGAGAGGTGATCCTGCCCGACCCGGCCCCTATACAGTTTGCTCTGGGTACTAAGCTAAAATTTATTTTCGGGCTACAGACCGTCGAGGACTCCCCCGTTGCTTTAATGCCGTGGAATCGGCGCTTTTACCCCGATTCAAAGGCTGGTTTTTATTCGCTTTTTGTATACACCGATATAATTCAGCACCAGCTTGTAGGCGACAGTTACGTTCAGCTGTTACGAACCGTAGAGGTTAGCGGCGATGATAATGATATTGTCACGGTGCGCTACACGCGCCCCGATTACATACCGCTGTGCAAACAGCACTTTGACTCCATAAACATTACAGTCATGTCGGACCAGGCTACGCCTGTTAAATTCAGATACGGGAAGTGTATAGTGCGATTACATTTCAGACCGCGGCAGTATTGACACGATAAAATGGTGTCTCAAAGGGTGTATGGAGACCCCGCTGTTTATGCCCGCTACTATACTGCCCAGTCGGGGCACGGGCTAGAGGGATTCCGCGGGAGTGAGTACATGTACGGTTCCGGCCTGGCCGGAATATTTAAAGGTTTATTTCGTCGCGCCGTGCCGCTTTTCAGAAGAGGCCTAGAATTAGTAAAACCGCACATAAAGACGGCTGTCCGGAACATAGCGACGGACGCCGTCACGACCGCCTCATCGGCCCTTATGAAACGGATAAATACACAACCCCAGCAAGACGGATCAGGATTAGTTTATGTCGCTAAAAAAGCGCAAAAAAGAAAGAGGCGCGCTTGCCCGCCTTTACCGCCGATGCTCATGAATAAAACTACCGCCAAGAGACGTCGCCGCCAGAAACGGGTGAGGCGCTCTGCGGACGACATCTTCTAATCGGTTATCATGGCTTTCCTGCATGACGCTTCTGAAGAGTGCGCAAAATCTGAGCTGGATATTTTTGACGTGCCCCCGACACAAACAAGTATAGAGAAATCTCTATTTGTGGAAGTACAACCGGTTGCGGCTCTGTCGGACAATGCGCCGTTGGAGTTTTTCATATCCGGGAGCGGCGATTATTATTATGATCTGAACAATACTCTGTTGTACGTAAGCTGCCGCATCGTGAAGCAAGATAATACGGCTATCGCCGATGATGCCCGTGTTGCCCTCATAAATTATCCTCTAGCCACCCTTTTTAACCAGGTCGATATTACTCTGGGAGACCGGCTTATCTCGCAATCGGACAATCTCTACAGCTATAGAGCGTACATAGAGACCCTTTTAAATTACAGCTCGCAGACGCTGGCGTCGCAATTTACAGCCGGTTTGTTCTATAAAGACACTGCGGGCCATCATAATGATCGGCGCTTGGATGGCGCAAATGCGGGATTTATCAAAAGAGCCCATGCAGCTTCTCGCTCAAGGCCCATCGACCTCTTGGGCCCCATCTTTGGGGATATATTTAATCAGCCAAAGCTAATATTGAACGGTCTTGACCTTAAGGTTAAGCTAACAAGAAATAAGGATGCTTTCTGCCTCATGTCCGCAGAAGTCGAGCCGCTGAAGGTGCAAATCTCGCAAGCGGCTCTCTACGTGAAAAGAGTGCAGGTGTCTCCGGCTGTCCGAATCGGTCATAGCCAGGCCCTCCTATCCGCGACCGCCAAGTACGCTATTGACCGAACATGTCTGAAAGTGTACAGCATCGCCGCGGGGACACGGATCACGAACCACGAGAACCTCTTCCTAGGTCAGATACCAAAGACCGTTATATTAGCTTTTGTGGATAATGAATCGTTCAGCGGCGTTTATGCAAAAAATCCAATGAACTTCCATCACTATCACATCAATCACGCCGCTTTATATCTGGACGGCCAGCAGATACCCGCGAGGCCTTATAACCCTAATTTTAATGATGGTTTAGCCATCAGAGAGTATATGGCGCTTGCCCATATATCCGGCAAGCAAAAAGCTGATTGTGCCATGGCGATAGACCGTGAAGAATTTATGGATGGATTCACTCTATTTGCTTTTGATTTATCGCCTGATCAAGAGCCTGGAGGACATTTCTCGCTCGTTAAAACAGGTAACCTACGTGCTGAAGTCCGCTTTGCGCTAGCAACACCCCACACGATAAATATGATTGTTTTTGCGGTCAATCACACCATTCTGGAAATTAATAATAGGCGAGAGATCTTGTACGATTTTAATTAAGTAACGATGGACAGTCTGCAGCTTACAACGATGCTGAAGTCGAATAATTTTACAGCCCGCATATTCGTCGGTGTGTTTCCGTGTGATTTGCTTCCGGAAGAAAGGGTGACTCAGAGACCCGCGGCATATATCGTGAATACAGACCCGGCGAATCAACCCGGGCGACACTGGGTATTAATCGTACTCTGCGATGATAAGACGGGTGTGTTTTTTGATAGTTACGGTCTCAGCCCTGAAAATATTATCTTCCCACGCGAATTTGTGACTTTCCTGAATAAGAATTGTGACGATTATTGTTACCAGAACGCGCAAATCCAAGACCTGTATACACAAACGTGCGGCCATTACTGCGTATATGTTTTACATCATTTAGCGCGCGGATTACCATTCAAGAATGTATTACAACATTTCACGAATGCCGTACGAAGAAACGAAAGAATCGTAACAACGTTTATTTCGACAACATTTTCAAACTTAACTCGTTCTAATTGCAATTATCAGTTTAATCAAAACTGCACTTGTCTTCGGTGATCTAACTAGTTGTTTAAATTCTTAGAGGACGTTCAAGGTGACAGTTGCTTTGTGTGACAGCTGCTAGCAAATTCTGTGTTTTCTCAGCTAGTGAGAATTCTAGCACACCTTACTTCACACAGTAAACTATTTTTAGCCAAACTCTGCTTGCGCCGTTATTTGGGGTACCGGAGAAACAGCTGTGGGGAGCCCCACAAACAATGGTTTGAATCATACGCAGTCATTTTTTCCAAGCACCGTGATCGCAGCTGTTAGGGTAATTAAGTAGGAGACAGTATTCCTTACTTAAATGCCCTGGCCATTAACTAGACAGCCAGAGTTTCTGCAGTTAGAATGTGTTCAGTGATAATGAATCACAACTTATAGTGGATAAATAATCACATTATTCGGTAAGAGTTTGTTGCTGTATAACCAAACGTGCTATTTAACGCGAGTGCTTTTATACTGAGATGTGTTTATTTACAATAAATATCTTTTACTTTTACAATACCCTGTATTTTGCTTTTTTATAAACGTATAAAACACCCACGATTCATACCTTGTGCTTGTTGTAATATGGGCGCACACATAATGCGCCCATTATAAATCACCTATAAATATAAAAACTCTAATATAAAACAATTACAGGGATAACATTCATGTTGTAACATGCCCCGGGGATAACATTCATGTTGTAACATGCCCGCATACATAATGCGAGCATTATAAATCCCCTATAAATATAAAACTCTAATATAAAACAATTACTGGCATAATATTCCCTGTATTAACAAATTAAACTATATAAAAAGGGAGGGGGAGCTGCCACACAGCTGCTGTTAGAAGACAAGGGGGAGGGGAGGGGTTACACACTTTGATACACTTTGATAGGGGCGTGTCCACCTGTCAAATTGAGTTTGATGAAACCACCCGACCCTACACTACTCTCTGGGTCCGATTTGGTGGGCGGAGCCACTCTGGGTCCGATTTGGTGGGCGGGGGTCTGATTTGGTGGGCGGGTCACTCTGGGTCTGATTTGGTGGGCCGGGTCACTCTGGGTCCGATTTGGTGGGCCGGGTCACTCGGGGTCCAATTTGGTGGGCCGGGTCACTCTGGGTCCGATTTGGTGGGCCGGGTCACTCGGGGTCCGATTTGGTGGGCGGGGTCACTCGGGGTCCGATTTGGTGGGTGGGTCACTCGGGGTCCGATTTGGTGGGTGGGTCACTCGGGGTCCAATTTGGTGGGCGGGGTCACTCTGGGTCCGATTTGGTGGGCGGAGCCACTCGGGGTCCGATTTGGTGGGCGGGGTCACACGGGGTCCGATTTGGTGGGCGGGGTCACTCGGGGTTCGATTTGGTGGGTGGGTCACTCGGGGTCCGATTTGGTGGGTGGGTCACTCGGGGTCCGATTTGGTGGGCGGGGCACCCTTGGGTCCAATTTGGTGGGCGGGGTCACTCTGGGTCCGATTTGGTGGGCGGAGTCACTCAGGGATCGATTAGGTAGGCGGGGTCACTCTGGGTCTGATTTGGTGGGCGGAGCCACTCTGGGTCCGATTTGGTGGGCGGGGCACCTCAGGGTCCGATCTGGTGGGCTGGGTCACTCTGGGCCCGATTTGGTGGGCGGAGCCACTCTAGGTCCGATTTGGTGGGCGGGGTCACTCAGGGTCCGATTTGGTGGGCGGGGGTCTGATTTGGTGGGCGGGGTCACTCTGGGTCAGATTTGTTGTGCGGGGTCACTCATGGTCCGATTTGGTGGGTTGGGTCACTCAGGTTCCGATTTGGTGGGCCGGGTCACTCTGGGTCCGACTTGGTGGGCGGGGTCACTCAGGGTCCGATTTGGTGGGCCGGTTCACTCTGGGTCCGATTTGGTGGGCTGGGTCACTCTGGGTCTTATTTGGTGGGCGGGGTCACTCTGGGTCCGATTTGGTGGGCGGAGTCACTCTGGGTCCGATTTGGTGGGCGGAGTCACTCTGGGTCTGATTTGGTGGGCGGGGCACTTCAGGGACCGATTAGGTAGGCGGGGTCACTCTGGGTCCGATTTGGTGGGCGGAGCCACTCTGGGTCCGATTTGGTGGACGGGGCACCTCAGGGTCCGATCTGGTGGGCGGGGTCACTCTGGGCCCGATTTGGTGGGCGGAGCCACTCTGGGTCCGATTTGGTGGGCGGGGTCTGATTTGGTGGGCGGGGTCACTCTGGAACCGATTTGGTCGGCGGGGTCACTCTGGGTCCGATTTGGTGGGCGGGGTCACTCTGGGTCCGATTTGATGGGCGGGGTCACTCTGGGTCCGATTTGGTGGGCGGGGGTCTGATTTGTTGGGCGGAGCCACTCTGGGCCCGATTTGGTGGGCGGGGCACCTCAGGGTCCGATTTGGTGGGCCGGGTCACTCTGGGTCCGATTTGGTGGGCCGGGTCACTCGGGGTCCGATTTGGTGGGCAGGGTCACTCTGGGTCCGATTTGGTTGGCAAGGTCACTCGGGGTCCGATTTGGTGGGCGGGGTCACACGGGGTCCGATTTGGTGGGCGGGGTCACTCGGGGTCCGATTTGGTGGGTGGGTCACTCGGGGTCCGATTTGGTGGGTGGGTCACTCGGGGTCCAATTTGGTGGGCGGGGCACCTTTGGGTCCAATTTGGTGGGCGGGGTCACTCTGGGTCCGATTTGGTGGGCGGAGCCACTCTGGGTCCGATTTGGTGGGCGGGGGTCTGATTTGGTGGGCGGAGCCACTCTGGGCCCGATTTGGTAGGCGGGGCACCTCAGGGTCCGATTTGGTGGGCCGGGTCACTCTGGGTCCGATTTGGTGGGCCGGGTCACTCGGGGTCCGATTTGGTGGGCGAGGTCACTCGGGATCCGATTTGGTGGGCGGGGTCACACGGGGTCCGATTTGGTGGGCGGGGTCACTCGGGGTTCGATTTGGTGGGTGGGTCACTCGGGGTCCGATTTGGTGGGTGGGTCACTCGGGGTCCAATTTGGTGGGCGGGGCACCTTTGGGTCCAATTTGGTGGGCGGGGTCACTCTGGGTCCGATTTGGTGGGCGGAGTCACTCTGGGTCCAATTTGGTGGGCGGAGTCACTCTGGGTCTGATTTGGTGGGCGGGGCACCTCAGGGATCGATTAGGTAGGCGGGGTCACTCTGGGTCTGATTTGGTGGGCGGAGCCACTCTGGGTCCGATTTGGTGGGCGGGGCACCTCAGGGTCCGATCTGGTGGGCTGGGTCACTCTGGGCCCGATTTGGTGGGCGGAGCCACTCTAGGTCCGATTTGGTGGGCGGGGTCACTCAGGGTCCGATTTGGTGGGCCGGGTCACTCTGGGTCCGACTTGGTGGGCGGGGTCACTCAGGGTCCGATTTGGTGGGCCGGTTCACTCTGGGTCCGATTTGGTGGGCTGGGTCACTCTGGGTCTTATTTGGTGGGCGGGGTCACTCAGGGTCCGATTTGGTGGGCGGGGTCACTCTGGGTCCGATTTGGTGGGCGGGGCACCTCAGGGACCGATTTGGTGGGTGGGGTCACTCAGGGTCTGATGTGGTGGGCGGGGTCACTCTGGGTTCGATTTAATTGGCCGGGTCACTGGGTCCGATTTTGTGGGCGGGGTCACTCGGGGTCCGATTTGGTGTGCGGGGTCACTCGGTCCGATTTGGTGGGTGGGGTCACTCTGGGTCCGATTTGGTGGGCGGGTGACTCTGGGTCCGATTTGGTGGGTGGGGTCACTCTGGGTCCGATTTTGTGGGTGGGGTCACTCTGGGTCCGATTTTGTGGGCGGGGCAACTCAGGGTCCGATTTGGTGGGTAGGGTCACTCTGGGACTAATTTGGTGTGTGGAGCCACTCTGGGTCCGATTTGGTGGGCGGGGCACCTCAGGGTCCGATTTGGTGGGCGGGGTCACTCAGGGTCCGATTTGGTGGGCGGGGTCACTCAGGGTCCGATTTGGTGGGCGGGGTCACTCTGGGTCCGATTTCGTGGGCGGGGTCACTCTGGGTCCGATTTCGTGGGCGGGGTCGCTCTGGGACCGATTTGGTGGAAGGGTCACTCTGGGTTTGATTTGGTGGGCCGGGTCACTGGGTCCGATTTGGTGGGCGGGGTCACTCTGGGTCCGATTTGGTGGGCGGGCTCACTCTGGGACCGATTTGGTGGGCGTGGTCACTCTGGGACTGATTTGGTGGGCTGGTCACCTCAGGGTACGATTAGGTGGGCGGGGTCACTCTGGGTCCAATTTGGTGGGCGGAGCCACTCTGGGTCCGATTTGGTGGGCGGGGCACCTCAGGGTCTGATTTGATGGGCGGGGCACCTCAGGGTCCGATTTGGTGGGCGGGGCACCTCAGGGTCCGATTTGGTGGGCGGGGCATCTCAGGGTCCGATTTGGTGGGCCGGGTCACTCGGGGTCCGATTTGGTGGGCGGGGTCACTCTGGGTCCCATTTGGTTGGCGAGGTCACTCGGGGTCCGATTTGGTGGGCGGGGTCACACGGGGTCCGATTTGGTGGGCGGGGTCACTCGGGGTCCGATTTGGTGGGTGGGTCACTCGGGGTCCGATTTGGTGGGTGGGTCACTCTGGGCCCGATTTGGTGGGCGGGGCACCTCAGGGTCCGATTTGGTGGGCCGGGTCACTCTGGATCCGATTTGGTGGGCCGGGTCACTCGGGGTCCGATTTGGTGGGCGGGGTCACTCTGGGTCCGATTTGGTGGGCGAGGTCACTCGGGGTCCGATTTGGTGGGCGGGGTCACACGGGGTCCGATTTGGTGGGCGGGGTCACATGAGGTCCGATTTGGTGGGCGGGGTCACTCAGGGTCTTATTTGGTGGGCGGGGTCACTCTGGGTCCGATTTGGTGGGCGGAGTCACTCTGGGTCTGATTTGGTGGGCGGGGCACTTCAGGGACCGATTAGGTAGGCGGGGTCACTCTGGGTCCGATTTGGTGGGCGGAGCCACTCTGGGTCCGATTTGGTGGGCGGGGCACCTCAGGGTCCGATCTGGTGGGCGGGGTCACTCTGGGCCCGATTTGGTGGGCGGAGCCACTCTGGGTCCGATTTGGTGGGCGGGGTCTGATTTGGTGGGCGGGGTCACTCTGGAACCGATTTGGTCGGCGGGGTCACTCTGGGTCCGATTTGGTGGGCGGGGTCACTCTGGGTCCGATTTGATGGGCGGGGTCACTCTGGGTCCGATTTGGTGGGCGGGGGTCTGATTTGGTGGGCGGAGCCACTCTGGGCCCGATTTGGTGGGCGGGGCACCTCAGGGTCCGATTTGGTGGGCCGGGTCACTCTGGGTCCGATTTGGTGGGCCGGGTCACTCGGGGTCCGATTTGGTGGGCGGGGTCACTCTGGGTCCGATTTGGTTGGCAAGGTCACTCGGGGTCCGATTTGGTGGGCGGGGTCACACGGGGTCCGATTTGGTGGGCGGGGTCACTCGGGGTCCGATTTGGTGGGTGGGTCACTCGGGGTCCGATTTGGTGGGTGGGTCACTCGGGGTCCAATTTGGTGGGCAGGGCACCTTTGGGTCCAATTTGGTGGGCGGGGTCACTCTGGGTCCGATTTGGTGGGCGGAGCCACTCTGGGTCCGATTTGGTGGGCGGGGGTCTGATTTGGTGGGCGGAGCCACTCTGGGCCCGATTTGGTGGGCGGGGCACCTCAGGGTCCGATTTGGTGGGCCGGGTCACTCTGGGTCCGATTTGGTGGGCCGGGTCACTCTGGGTCCGATTTGGTGGGCGAGGTCACTCGGGGTCCGATTTGGTGGGCGGGGTCACACGGGGTCCGATTTGGTGGGCGGGGTCACTCGGGGTTCGATTTGGTGGGTGGGTCACTCGGGGTCCGATTTGGTGGGTGGGTCACTCGGGGTCCAATTTGGTGGGCGGGGCACCTTTGGGTCCAATTTGGTGGGCGGGGTCACTCTGGGTCCGATTTGGTGGGCGGAGTCACTCTGGGTCCAATTTGGTGGGCGGAGTCACTCTGGGTCTGATTTGGTGGGCGGGGCACCTCAGGGATCGATTAGGTAGGCGGGGTCACTCTGGGTCTGATTTGGTGGGCGGAGCCACTCTGGGTCCGATTTGGTGGGCGGGGCACCTCAGGGTCCGATCTGGTGGGCTGGGTCACTCTGGGCCCGATTTGGTGGGCGGAGCCACTCTAGGTCCGATTTGGTGGGCGGGGTCACATGAGGTCCGATTTGGTGGGCGGGGTCACTCGGGGTCCGATTTGGTGGGCGGGTCACTCGGGGTCCGATTTGGTGGGTGGGTCACTCTGTCCGATTTGTTGGCCGGGGCACCTTTGGGTCCGATTTGGTGGGCGGGGTCACTCTGGGTCCGATTTGGTGGGCGGAGTCACTCTGGGTCCGATTTGGTGGGCGGGGTCACTCTGGGTCCGATTTGGTTGGCAAGGTCACTCGGGGTCCGATTTGGTGGGCGGGGTCACACGGGGTCCGATTTGGTGGGCGGGGTCACTCGGGGTCCGATTTGGTGGGTGGGTCACTCGGGGTCCGATTTGGTGGGTGGGTCACTCGGGGTCCAATTTGGTGGGCAGGGCACCTTTGGGTCCAATTTGGTGGGCGGGGTCACTCTGGGTCCGATTTGGTGGGCGGAGCCACTCTGGGTCCGATTTGGTGGGCGGGGGTCTGATTTGGTGGGCGGAGCCACTCTGGGCCCGATTTGGTGGGCGGGGCACCTCAGGGTCCGATTTGGTGGGCCGGGTCACTCTGGGTCCGATTTGGTGGGCCGGGTCACTCTGGGTCCGATTTGGTGGGCGAGGTCACTCGGGGTCCGATTTGGTGGGCGGGGTCACACGGGGTCCGATTTGGTGGGCGGGGTCACTCGGGGTTCGATTTGGTGGGTGGGTCACTCGGGGTCCGATTTGGTGGGTGGGTCACTCGGGGTCCAATTTGGTGGGCGGGGCACCTTTGGGTCCAATTTGGTGGGCGGGGTCACTCTGGGTCCGATTTGGTGGGCGGAGTCACTCTGGGTCCAATTTGGTGGGCGGAGTCACTCTGGGTCTGATTTGGTGGGCGGGGCACCTCAGGGATCGATTAGGTAGGCGGGGTCACTCTGGGTCTGATTTGGTGGGCGGAGCCACTCTGGGTCCGATTTGGTGGGCGGGGCACCTCAGGGTCCGATCTGGTGGGCTGGGTCACTCTGGGCCCGATTTGGTGGGCGGAGCCACTCTAGGTCCGATTTGGTGGGCGGGGTCACATGAGGTCCGATTTGGTGGGCGGGGTCACTCGGGGTCCGATTTGGTGGGCGGGTCACTCGGGGTCCGATTTGGTGGGTGGGTCACTCTGTCCGATTTGTTGGCCGGGGCACCTTTGGGTCCGATTTGGTGGGCGGGGTCACTCTGGGTCCGATTTGGTGGGCGGAGTCACTCTGGGTCCGATTTGGTGGGCGGAGTCACTCTGGGTCTGATTTGGTGGGCGGGGCACCTCAGGGACCGATTAGGTAGGCGGGGTCACTCTGGGTCCGATTTGGTGGGCGGAGCCACTCTGGGTCCGATTTGGTGGGCGGGGCACCTCAGGGTCCGATCTGGTGGGCGTGGTCACTCTGGGTCCGATTTGGTGGGCGAGGTCACTCGGGGTCCGATTTGGTGGGCGGGGTCACACGGGGTCTGATTTGGTGGGCGGGGTCACATGAGGTCCGATTTGGTGGGCGGGGTCACACGGGGTCCGATTTGGTGGGCGGGGTCACATGAGGTCCGATTTGGTGGGCGGGGTCACTCGGGGTCCGATTTGGTGGGCGGGTCACTCGGGGTCCGATTTGGTGGGTGGGTCACTCTATGTCCGATTTGTTGGCCGTGGCACCTTTGGGTCCGATTTGGTGGGCGGGGTCACTCTGGGTCCGATTTGGTGGGCGGAGTCACTCTGGGTCCAATTTGGTGGGCGGAGTCACTCTGGGTCTGATTTGGTGGGCGGGGCACCTCAGGGATCGATTAGGTAGGCGGGGTCACTCTGGGTCTGATTTGGTGGGCGGAGCCACTCTGGGTCCGATTTGGTGGGCGGGGCACCTCAGGGTCCGATCTGGTGGGCTGGGTCACTCTGGGCCCGATTTGGTGGGCGGAGCCACTCTAGGTCCGATTTGGTGGGCGGGGTCACTCAGGGTCCGATTTGGTGGGCGGGGGTCTGATTTGGTGGGCGGGGTCACTCTGGGTCAGATTTGTTGTGCGGGGTCACTCATGGTCCGATTTGGTGGGTTGGGTCACTCAGGTTCCGATTTGGTGGGCCGGGTCACTCTGGGTCCGACTTGGTGGGCGGGGTCACTCAGGGTCCGATTTGGTGGGCCGGTTCACTCTGGGTCCGATTTGGTGGGCTGGGTCACTCTGGGTCTTATTTGGTGGGCGGGGTCACTCAGGGTCCGATTTGGTGGGCGGGGTCACTCTGGGTCCGATTTGGTGGGCGGGGCACCTCAGGGACCGATTTGGTGGGTGGGGTCACTCAGGGTCCGATGTGGTGGGCGGGGTCACTCTGGGTTCGATTTAATTGGCCGGGTCACTGGGTCCGATTTTGTGGGCGGGGTCACTCGGGGTCCGATTTGGTGTGCGGGGTCACTCGGTCCGATTTGGTGGGTGGGGTCACTCTGGGTCCGATTTGGTGGGCGGGTGACTCTGGGTCCGATTTGGTGGGTGGGGTCACTCTGGGTCCGATTTTGTGGGTGGGGTCACTCTGGGTCCGATTTTGTGGGCGGGGCAACTCAGGGTCCAATTTGGTGGGTAGGGTCACTCTGGGACTAATTTGGTGTGTGGAGCCACTCTGGGTCTGATTTGGTGGGCGGGGCACCTCAGGGTCCGATTTGGTGGGCGGGGTCACTCAGGGTCCGATTTGGTGGGCGGGGTCACTCAGGGTCCGATTTGGTGGGCGGGGTCACTCTGGGTCCGATTTCGTGGGCGGGGTCACTCTGGGTCCGATTTCGTGGGCGGGGTCGCTCTGGGACCGATTTGGTGGAAGGGTCACTCTGGGTTTGATTTGGTGGGCCGGGTCACTGGGTCCGATTTGGTGGGCGGGGTCACTCTGGGTCCGATTTGGTGGGCGGGCTCACTCTGGGACCGATTTGGTGGGCGTGGTCACTCTGGGACTGATTTGGTGGGCTGGTCACCTCAGGGTACGATTAGGTGGGCGGGGTCACTCTGGGTCCAATTTGGTGGGCGGAGCCACTCTGGGTCCGATTTGGTGGGCGGGGCACCTCAGGGTCCGATTTGGTGGGCGGGGCACCTCAGGGTCCGATTTGGTGGGCGGGGCACCTCAGGGTCCGATTTGGTGGGCGGGGCACCTCAGGGTCCGATTTGGTGGGCGGGGCACCTCAGGGTCCGATTTGGTGGGCGGGGTCACTCGGGGTCCGATTTGGTGGGCGGGGTCACTCGGGGTCCGATTTGGTGGGCGGGGTCACTCGGGGTCCGATTTGGTGGGCGAGGTCACTCTGGGTCCGAGTTGGTGGGCGGGGTCTCTCGGTCCGATTTGGTGGGTGGGGTCACTCAGGGTCCGATTTGGTGGGCGGGGTTACTCTGGGTCCGATTTGGTGGGCGGAGCGACTCTGGGCCCGATTTGGTGGGCGGGGCACCTCAGGGTCCGATTTGGTGGGCCGGGTCACTCTGGGTCCGATTTGGTGGGCCGGGTCACTCGGGGTCCGATTTGGTGGGCGGGGTCACTCGGGGTCCGATTTGGTGGGCGAGGTCACGCAGGGTCCGATTTGGTGGGCGGGGTCACACGGGGTCCGATTTGGTGGGCGGGGTCACTCAGGGTCCGATTTGGTGGGTGGGTCACTCGGGGTCCAATTTGGTGGGTGGGTCACTCGAGGTCCAATTTGGTGGGCGGGGTACCTTTGGGTCCAATTTGGTGGGCGGGGTCACTCTGGGTCCGATTTGGTGGGCGGGGTCACTCGGGGTCCGATTTGGTGGGCGGGGTCACTCGGGGTCCGATTTGGCGGGCGAGGTCACTCGGGGTCCGATTTGGTGGGCGGGGTCACACGGGGTCCGATTTGGTGGGCGGGGTCACTCGGGGTCCGATTTGGTGGGCGGGGTCACTCGGGGTCCGATTTGGTGGGCGGGGTCACACGGAGTCCGATTTGGTGGGCGGGGTCACTCGGGGTCCGATTTGGTGGGTGGGTCACTCGGGGTCCAATTTGGTGGGTGGGTCACTCGAGGTCCAATTTGGTGGGCGGGGCACCTTTGGGTCCAATTTGGTGGGCGGGGTCACTCTGGGTCCGATTTGGTAGGCGGGGTCACTCTGGGTCCGATTTGGTGGGCAGGGTCACTCTAAGACCAATTTGGTGGGCGGGGTCACTCTGGGTCTGATTTGGTGGGCGGGGTCACTCTGGGTTCGATTTGGTGGATGGGGTCACTCAGGGTCCGATTTGGTGGGCGGAGTCACTCTGGGTCCGAGTTGGTGGGCGGGGTCTCTCGGTCCGATTTGGTGGGTGGGGTCACTCAGGGTCTGATTTGGTGGGCGGGGTTACTCTGGGTCCGATTTGGTGGGCGGAGCGACTCTGGGCCCGATTTGGTGGGCGGGGCACCTCAGGGTCCGATTTGGTGGGCCGGGTCACTCTGGGTCCGATTTGGTGGGCCGGGTCACTCGGGGTCCGATTTGGTGGGCGGGGTCACTCGGGGTCTGATTTGGTGGGCGAGGTCACTCGGGGTCCGATTTGGTGGGCGGGGTCACACGGGGTCCGATTTGGTGGGCGGGGTCACTCGGGGTCCAATTTGGTGGGTGGGTCACTCGAGGTCCAATTTGGTGGGCGGGGCACCTTTGGGTCCAATTTGGTGGGCGGGGTCACTCTGGGTCCGATTTGGTGGGCGGAGTCACTCTGGGTCCGATTTGGTGGGTGGAGTCACTCTGGGTCTGATTTGGTGGGCGGGGCACCTCAGGGACCGATTAGGTAGGCGGGGTCACTCTGGGTCCGATTTGGTGGGCGGAGCCACTCTGGGCCCGATTTGGTGGGCGAGGTCACTCTAAGACCGATTTTGTGGGCGGGGTCACTCTGGGCCAGATTTGGTGGGCGGAGCCACTCTAGGTCCGATTTGGTGGGCGGGGTCACTTAGGGTCCGATTTGGTGGGCGGGGGTCTGATTTGGTGGGCGGGGTCACTCTGGGTCAGATTTGGTGTGCGGGGTCACTCATGGTCTGATTTGGTGGGTTGGGTCACTCAGGGTCCGATTTGGTGGGCCGGGTCACTCTGGGTCCGATTTGGTGTTCCGGGTCACTCTGGGTCCGATTTGGTGGGCGGGGTCACTCTGGGTCCGATTTGGTGGGCCGGGTCACTCTGGGTCCGATTTGGTGGGCCGGGTCACTCTGGGTCCGATTTGGTGGGCCGGGTCACTCTGGGTCTTATTTGGTGGGCGGGGTCACTCGGGGTCCGATTTGGTGGGTGGGGTCACTCGGGGCCCGATTTGGTGGATGGGGTCACTCGGGGCCCGATTTGGTGGGCGGGGTCACTCGGGGTCCGATTTGGTGGGCGGGGTCTATTGGGGTCCGATTTGGTGGGCGGGGCACCTCAGGGTCCGATTTGGTGGGCGGGGTCACTCTGGGTCTGATTTGGTGGGCGGGGTCACTCTGGGTCCGATTTGGTGGGCGGGGTCACTCTGGGTCCGATTTGGTGGGCGGGGTCACTCTGGGTCCGATTTGGTGGGCGGGGTCACTCTGGGACCGATTTGGTGGGCGGGGTCACTCAGGGTCCGATTTGGTGGGCGGGGTCACTCAGGGTCCGATTTGGTGGGCGGGGTCACTCTGGGTCCGATTTGGTGGGCGGGGTCACTCTGGGTCCGATTTGGTGGTCGGGGTCACTCTGGGTCCGATTTGGTGGGCGGGGTCACTCTGGGACCGATTTGGTGGGCGGGGCACCTCAGGGACCGATTTGGTGGGCGGGGTCACTCTGGGTTCGATTTAATTGGCCGGGTCACTGGGTCCGATTTGGTGGGCGGGGTCACTCGGGGTCCGATTTGGTGGGCGGGGTCACTCGGGGCCCGATTTGGTGGGCGGGGTCACTCGGGGCCCGATTTGGTGGGCGGGGTCACTCGGGGTCCGATTTGGTGGGTGGGGTCTATCGGGGACCGATTTGGTGGGCGGGGCATCTCTGGGTCCGATTTGGTGGGCGGGGTCACTTAGGGTCCGATTTGGTGGGCGGGGGTCTGATTTGGTGGGTTGGGTCACTCAGGGTCCGATTTGGTGGGCCGGGTCACTCTGGGTCCGATTTGGTGTTCCGGGTCACTCTGGGTCCGATTTGGTGGGCGGGGTCACTCTGGGTCCGATTTGGTGGGCCGGGTCACTCTGGGTCCGATTTGGTGGGCCGGGTCACTCTGGGTCTTATTTGGTGGGCGGGGTCACTCGGGGTCCGATTTGGTGGGTGGGGTCACTCGGGGCCCGATTTGGTGGATGGGGTCACTCGGGGCCCGATTTGGTGGGCGGGGTCACTCGGGGTCCGATTTGGTGGGCGGGGTCTATTGGGGTCCGATTTGGTGGGCGGGGCACCTCAGGGTCCGATTTGGTGGGCGGGGTCACTCTGGGTCTGATTTGGTGGGCGGGGTCACTCTGGGTCCGATTTGGTGGGCGGGGTCACTCTGGGTCCGATTTGGTGGGCGGGGTCACTCTGGGTCCGATTTGGTGGGCGGGGTCACTCTGGGTCCGATTTGGTGGGCGGGGTCACTCTGGGTCCGATTTGGTGGGCGGGGTCACTCTGGGACCGATTTGGTGGGCGGGGTCACTCAGGGTCCGATTTGGTGGGCGGGGTCACTCAGGGTCCGATTTGGTGGGCGGGGTCACTCTGGGTCCGATTTGGTGGGCGGGGTCACTCTGGGTCCGATTTGGTGGTCGGGGTCACTCTGGGTCCGATTTGGTGGGCGGGGTCACTCTGGGACCGATTTGGTGGGCGGGGTCACTCAGGGTCCGATTTGGTGGGCGGGGTCACTCAGGGTCCGATTTGGTGGGCGGGGTCACTCAGGGTCCGATTTGGTGGGCGGGGTCACTCTGGGTTCGATTTGGTGGGCGGGGTCACTCTGGGTCCGATTTGGTGGGCGGGGTCACTCTGGGTCCGATTTGGCGGGAGGGGTCACTCGGGGTCCGATTTGGTGGGCGGGGTCACTCGGGGTCCGATTTGGTGGGCGGGGTCACACGGGGTCCGATTTGGTGGGCGGGGTCACTCGGGATCCGATTTGGTGGGCGGGTCACTCGGGGTCCGATTTGGTGGGCGGAGTCACTCTGGGTCTGATTTGGTGGGCGGGGCACCTCAGGGACCGATTAGGTAGGCGGGGTCACTCAGGGTCTGATTTGGTGGATGGGGTCACTCAGGGTCCAATTTGGTGGGCGGGTTCTTTCTGGGTTCGATTTGGTGGGCCGGGTCACTCTGGGTCCGATTTGGTGGGCGGGGTCACTCGGTCCGATTTGGTGGGTGGGGTCACTCGGGGTCCGATTTGGTGGGCGGGGTCACACGGGGTCCGATTTGGTGGGCGGGGTCACTCGGGATCCGATTTGGTGGGCGGGTCACTCGGGGTCCGATTTGGTGGGTGGGTCACTCGGGGTCCGATTTGTTGGGCGGGGCACCTTTGGGTCCGATTTGGTGGGCGGGGTCACTCTGGGTCCGATTTGGTGGGCGGAGTCACTCTGGGTCCGATTTGGTGGGCGGAGTCACTCTGGGTCTGATTTGGTGGGCGGGGCACCTCAGGGACCGATTAGGTAGGCGGGGTCACTCTGGGTCCGATTTGGTGGGCGGAGCCACTCTGGGTCCGATTTGATGGGCGGGGCACCTCAGGGTCCGATCTGGTGGGCGGGGTCACTCTGGGCCCGATTTGGTGGGCGAGGTCACTCTGGGACCAATTTGGTGGGCGGGGTCACTCTGGGTCCGATTTGGTGGGCGGGGTCATTCTGGGTCCGATTTGGTGGGCGGGGTCACTCTAAGACCAATTTGGTGGGCGGGGTCACTCTGGGTCTGATTTGGTGGGCGGGGTCACTCTAAGTTCGATTTGGTGGATGGGGTCACTCAGGGTCCGATTTGGTGGGCGGAGTAACTCTGGGCTCGATTAGGTGGGCCGGGTCACTCTGGGTCCGATTTAGTGGGCGGGGTCACTCTGGGTCCGATTTGGTGGGCGGGGTCACTCTGGGTCCGATTTGCTGGGCGGGGTCACTCTGGGTCCGATTTGATGGGCGGGGTCACTCTGGGTCCGATTTGATGGGCGGGGTCACTCTGGGTCCGATTTGGTGGGCGGGGTCACTCTGGGTCCGATTTGGTGGGCGGGGTCACTCTGGGTCCGATTTGGTGTTCCGGGTCACTCTGGGTCCGATTTGGTGGGCGGGGTCACTCAGGGTCCGATTTGGTGGGCCGGGTCACTCTGGGTCCGATTTGGTGGGCCGGGTCACTCTGGGTCTTATTTGGTGGGCGGGGTCACTCAGGGTCTGATTTGGTTGGAGGGGTCACTCTGGGTCCGATTTGGTGGGCGGGGCACCTCAGGGACCGATTTGGTGGGCGGGGTCACTCAGGGTCCGATGTGGTGGGCGGGGTCACTCTGGGTTTGATTTAATTGGCCGGGTCACTGGGTCCGATTTGGTGGGCGGGTCACTCTGTCCGATTTTGTGGGCGGGGTCACTCGGGGTCTGATTTGGTAGGCAGGGTCACTCGGGGTCCGATTTGGTGGGTGGGGTCACTCGGGGCCCGATTTGGTGGGTGGGGTCACTCGGGGCCCGAATTGGTGGGCGGGTCACTCGGGGTCCGATTTGGTGGGCGGGTCTATTGGGGTCCGAGTTGGTGGGCGGGGCACCTCAGGGTCCGATTTGGTGGGCGGGGTCACTCTGGGTCTGATTTGGTGGGCGGGGTCACTCTGGGTTCGATTTGGTGGGCGGGGTCACTCTGGGTCCGATTTGGTGGGCAGGGTCACTCTGGGTCCGATTTGGTGGGCGGGGTCACTCGGGGTCCGATTTGGTGGGCGGGGTCACTTGGGGTCCGATTTGGTGGGCGGGGTCACACGGGGTCCGATTTGGTGGGCGGGGTCACTCGGGATCCGATTTGGTGGGCGGGTCACTCGGGGTCCGATTTGGTGGGCGGAGTCACTCTGGGTCTGATTTGGTGGGCGGGGCACCTCAGGGACCGATTAGGTAGGCGGGGTCACTCAGGGTCCGATTTGGTGGATGGGGTCACTCGGGGTCCAATTTGGTGGGCGGGTTCTTTCTGGGTTCGATTTGGTGGGCCGGGTCACTCTGGGTCCGATTTGGTGGGCGGGGTCACTCGGTCCGATTTGGTGGGTGGGGTCACTCGGGGTCCGATTTGGTGGGTGGGGTCACTCGGGGCCCGATTTGGTGGGTGGGGTCACTCGGGGTCCGATTTGGTGCACGGGGTTACTCGGGGTCCGATTTGGTGGGTGGGGTCTATCGGGTACCGATTTGGTGGGCGGGTCACCTCAGGGTCCGATTTGGTGGGCGGGGTCACTCTGGGTCTGATTTGGTGGGCGGGGTCACTCTGGGTCCGATTTCGTGGGCGGGGTCGCTCTGGGACCGACTTGGTGGAAGGGTCACTCTGGGTTTGATTTGGTGGGCCGGGTCACTGGGTCCGATTTGGTGGGCGGGGTCACTCTGTCTGATTTTGTGGGCGGGGTCACTCGGGGTCTGATTTGGTAGGCGGGGTCACTCGGGGTCCGATTTGGTGGGTGGGGTCACTCGGGGCCCGATTTGGTGGGTGGGGTCACTCGGGGTTCGATTTGGTGGGCGGGGTCACTCTGGGTCCGATTTGGTGGGCAGGGTCACTCTGGGTCCGATTTGGTGGGCGGGGTCACTCGGGGTCCGATTTGGTGGGCGGGGTCACTCGGGGTCCGATTTGGTGGGCGGGGTCACACGGGGTCCGATTTGGTGGGCGGGGTCACTCAGGGTCCGATTTGGTGGGTGGGTCACTCGGGGTCCGATTTGGTGGGTGGGTCACTCGAGGTCCAATTTGGTGGGCGGAGTCACTCTGGGTCCGATTTGGTGGGTGGAGTCACTCTGGGTCTGATTTAGTGGGCGGGGCACCTCAGGGACCGATTAGGTAGGCGGGGTCACTCTGGGTCCGATTTGGTGGGCGGAGCCACTCTGGGTCCGATTTGGTGGGCGGGGCACCTCAGGGTCCGATCTGGTGGGCGGGGTCACTCTGGGACCAATTTGGTGGGCGAGGTCACTCTGGGACCAATTTGGTGGGCGAGGTCACTCTGGGTCCGATTTGGTGGGCGGGGTCACTCTAAGACCGATTTGGTGGGCGGGGTCACTCTGGGCCCGATTTGGTGGGCGGAGCCACTCTAGGTCCGATTTGGTGGGCGGGGTCACTTAGGGTCCGATTTGGTGGGCGGGGGTCTGATTTGGTGGGCGGGGTCACTCTGGGTCAGATTTGGTGTGCGGGGTCACTCATGGTCCGATTTGGTGGGTTGGGTCACTCAGGGTCCGATTTGGTGGGCCGGGTCACTCTGGGTCCGATTTGGTGTTCCGGGTCACTCTGGGTCCGATTTGGTGGGCGGGGTCACTCAGGGTCCGATTTGGTGGGCCGGGTCACTCTGGGTCCGATTTGGTGGGCCGGGTCACTCTGGGTCTTATTTGGTGGGCGGGGTCACTCAGGGTCTGATTTGGTGGGCGGGGTCACTCTGGGTCCGATTTGGTGGGCGGGGCACCTCAGGGACCGATTTGGTGGGCGGGGTCACTCAGGGTCCGATGTGGTGGGCGGGGTCACTCTGGGTTCGATTTAATTGGCCGGGTCACTGGGTCCGATTTGGTGGGCGGGGTCACTCTATGTCCGATTTTGTGGGCGGGGTCACTCGGGGTCTGATTTCGTAGGCGGGGTCACTCGGGGTCCGATTTGGTGGGTGGGGTCACTCGGGGCCCGATTTGGTGGGTGGGGTCACTCGGGGTCCGATTTGGTGGGCGGGGTCACTCGGGGTCCGATTTGGTGGGCGGGGCACCTCAGGGTCCGATTTGGTGGGCGGGGCACCTCAGGGTCCGATTTGGTGGGCGGGGTCACTCTGGGTCTGATTTGGTGTGCGGGGTCACTCTGGGTCCGATTTGGTGGGCGGGGTCACTCTGGGTCCGATTTGGTGGGCGGGGTCACTCTGGGTCCGATTTGGTGGGCGGGGTCACTCTGGGTCCGATTTGGTGGGCGGGGTCACTCTGGGTCCGATTTGGTGGGCGGGGTCACTCAGGGTCCGATTTGGTGGGCGGGGTCACTCAGGGTCCGATTTGGTGGGCGGGGTCACTCAGGGTCCGATTAGGTGGGCGGGGTCACTCTGGGTTCGATTTGGTGGGCGGGGTCACTCGGGGTCCGATTTGGTGGGCGGGGTCACACGGGGTCCGATTTGGTGGGCGGGGTCACTCGGGATCCGATTTGGTGGGCGGGTCACTCGGGGTCCGATTTGGTGGGCGGAGTCACTCTGGGTCTGATTTGGTGGGCGGGGCACCTCAGGGACCGATTAGGTAGGCGGGGTCACTCAGGGTCCGATTTGGTGGATGGGGTCACTCAGGGTCCAATTTGGTGGGCGGGTTCTTTCTGGGTTCGATTTGGTGGGCCGGGTCACTCTGGGTCCGATTTGGTGGGCGGGGTCACTCGGTCCGATTTGGTGGGTGGGGTCACTCTGGTCCGATTTGGTGGGCGGGGTCACTCTGGGTCCGATTTGGTGGGCGGGGCACCTCAGGGTCTGATTTGATGGGCGGGGCACCTCAGGGTCCGATTTGGTGGGCGGGGCACCTCAGGGTCTGATTTGATGGGCGGGGCACCTCAGGGTCCGATTTGGTGGGCGGGGCACCTCAGGGTCCGATTTGGTGGGCGGGGCACCTCAGGGTCCGATTTGGTGGATGGGGTCACTCAGGGTCCAATTTGGTGGGCGGGTTCTTTCTGGGTTCGATTTGGTGGGCCGGGTCACTCTGGGTCCGATTTGGTGGGCGGGGTCACTCGGTCCGATTTGGTGGGCGGGGTCACTCGGGGTCCGATTTGGTGGGCGGGGTCACACGGGGTCTGATTTGGTGGGCGGGGTCACTCGGGGTCCGATTTGGTGGGTGGGTCACTCGGGGTCCAATTTGGTGGGTGGGTCACTCGGGGTCCGATTTGGTGGGTGGGTCACTCGGGGTCCGATTTGGTGGGTGGGTCACTCGGGGTCCAATTTGGTGGGCGGGACACCTTTGGGTCCAATTTGGTGGGCGGGGTCACTCTGGGTCCGATTTGGTGGGCGGAGCCACTCTGGGTCCGATTTGGTGGGCGGGGTCACTCTGGGTCCGATTTGGTGGGCGGGGTCACTCTGGGTCCGATTTGATGGGCGGGGTCACTCTGGGTCCGATTTGGTGGGCGGGGTCACTCTGGGTCTGATTTGGTGGGCGGGGTCACTCTAAGTCCGATTTGGTGGGCGGGGTCACTCGGTGTCCGATTTGGTGGGCGGGGTCACTCGGGGTCCGATTTGGTGGGCGGGGTCACACGGGGTCCGATTTGGTGGGCGGGGTCACTCGGGGTCCGATTTGGTGGGTGGGTCACTCGGGGTCCAATTTGGAGGGTGGGTCACTCGAGGTCCAATTTGGTGGGCGGGGCACCTTTGGGTCCAATTTGGTGGGCGGGGTCACTCTGGAACCGATTTGGTGGGCGGGGTCACTCTGGGTCCGATTTGATGGGCGGGGTCACTCTGGGTCCGATTTGGTGGGCGGGGTCACTCTGGGTCTGATTTGGTGGGCGGGGTCACTCGGTGTCCGATTTGGTGGGCGGGGTCACTCGGGGTCCGATTTGGTGGGCGGGGTCACTCGGGGTCCGATTTGGTGGGCGAGGTCACTCTGGGTCCGAGTTGGTGGGCGGGGTCTCTCGGTCCGATTTGGTGGGTGGGGTCACTCAGGGTCCGATTTGGTGGGCGGGGTTACTCTGGGTCCGATTTGGTGGGCGGAGCGACTCTGGGCCCGATTTGGTGGGCGGGGCACCTCAGGGTCCGATTTGGTGGGCCGGGTCACTCTGGGTCCGATTTGGTGGGCCGGGTCACTCGGGGTCCGATTTGGTGGGCGGGGTCACTCGGGGTCCGATTTGGTGGGCGAGGTCACTCGGGGTCCGATTTGGTGGGCGGGGTCACACGGGGTCCGATTTGTTGGCGGGGTCACTCGGGGTCCGATTTGGTGGGTGGGTCACTCGGGGTCCAATTTGGTGGGTGGGTCACTCGAGGTCCAATTTGGTGGGCGGGGCACCTTTGGGTCCAATTTGGTGGGCGGGGTCACTCTGGGTCCGATTTGGTGGGCGGGGTCACTCTGGGTCCGATTTGGTGGGCGGGGTCACTCTAAGACCAATTTGGTGGGCGGGGTCACTCTGGGTCTGATTTGGTGGGCGGGGTCACTCTGGGTTCGATTTGGTGGATGGGGTCACTCAGGGTCCGATTTGGTGGGCGGAGTCACTCTGGGCTCGATTAGGTGGGCCGGGTCACTCTGGGTCTGATTTGGTGGGCGGGGTCACTCGGGGTCCGATTTGGTGGGCGGGGTCACTCGGGGTCCGATTTGGCGGGCGAGGTCACTCGGGGTCCGATTTGGTGGGCGGGGTCACACGGGGTCCGATTTGGTGGGCGGGGTCACTCGGGGTCCGATTTGGTGGGCGGGGTCACTCGGGGTCCGATTTGGGTGGGCGGGGTCACACGGGGTCCGATTTGGTGGGCGGGGTCACTCGGGGTCCGATTTGGTGGGTGGGTCATCGGGGTCCAATTTGGTGGGTGGGTCACTCGAGGTCCAATTTGGTGGGCGGGGCACCTTTGGGTCCAATTTGGTGGGCGGGGTCACTCTGGGTCCGATTTGGTGGGCGGGGTCACTCTGGGTCCGATTTGGTGGGCAGGGTCACTCTAAGACCAATTTGGTGGGCGGGGTCACTCTGGGTCTGATTTGGTGGGCGGGTCACTCTGGGTTCGATTTGGTGGATGGGGTCACTCAGGGTCCGATTTGGTGGGCGGAGTCACTCTGGGCTCGATTAGGTGGGCCGGGTCACTCTGGGTCCGATTTGGTGGGCGGGGTCACTCTGGGTCCGATTTGGTGGGCGGGGTCACTCTGGGTCCGATTTGGTGGGCGGGGTCACTGGGTCCGATTTGGTGGGCGGGGTCACTCTGGGTCCGATTTGGTGGACGGGGTCACTCGGGGTCCGATTTGGAGGGCGGGGCAACTCAGGGTCCGATTTGGTGGGCGGGGTCACTCTGGGACCGATTTGGTGGGTGGAGCCTCTATGGGTCCGATTTGGTGGGCGGGGCACCTCAGGGACCGATTTGGTGGATGGGGTCACTCAGGGTCCAATTTGGTGGGCGGGTTCTTTCTGGGTTCGATTTGGTGGGCCGGGTCACTCTGGGTCCGATTTGGTGGGCGGGGTCACTCGGTCCGATTTGGTGGGTGGGGTCACTCTGGGTCCGATTTGGTGGGCGGGGTCACTCTGGGACCGATTTGATGGGCGAGGTGACTCTGGGTCCGATTTGGTGGGCGGGGTCACTCAGGGTCCGATCTGATGGGCGGGGTCACTCTGGGCCCGATTTGGTGGGCGGAGCCACTCTGGGTCCGATTTGGTGGGCGGGGGTCTGATTTGGTGGGCGGGGTCACTCTGGAACCGATTTGGTGGGCGGGGTCACTCTGGGTCCGATTTGATGGGTGGGGTCACTCTGGGTCCGATTTGGTGGGCGGGGTCACTCTGGGTCTGATTTGGTGGGCGGGGTCACTCTGGGTCCGATTTGGTGGGCGGGGTCACTTGGGGTCCGATTTGATGGGCGGGGTCACTCGGGGTCCGATTTGGTGGGCGGGGTCACTCGGGGTCCGATTTGGTGGGCGAGGTCACTCTGGGTCCGAGTTGGTGGGCGGGGTCTCTCGGTCCGATTTGGTGGGTGGGGTCACTCAGGGTCTGATTTGGTGGGCGGGGTTACTCTGGGTCCGATTTGGTGGGCGGAGCGACTCTGGGCCCGATTTGGTGGGCGGGGCACCTCAGGGTCCGATTTGGTGGGCCGGGTCACTCTGGGTCCGATTTGGTGGGCCGGGTCACTCGGGGTCCGATTTGGTGGGCGGGGTCACTCGGGGTCCGATTTGGTGGGCGAGGTCACTCGGGGTCCGATTTGGTGGGCGGGGTCACACGGGGTCCGATTTGGTGGGCGGGGTCACTCGGGGTCCAATTTGGTGGGTGGGTCACTCGAGGTCCAATTTGGTGGGCGGGGCACCTTTGGGTCCAATTTGGTGGGCGGGGTCACTCTGGGTCCGATTTGGTGGGCGGAGTCACTCTGGGTCCGATTTGGTGGGTGGAGTCACTCTGGGTCTGATTTGGTGGGCGGGGCACCTCAGGGACCGATTAGGTAGGCGGGGTCACTCTGGGTCCGATTTGGTGGGCGGAGCCACTCTGGGCCCGATTTGGTGGGCGAGGTCACTCTAAGACCGATTTTGTGGGCGGGGTCACTCTGGGCCAGATTTGGTGGGCGGAGCCACTCTAGGTCCGATTTGGTGGGCGGGGTCACTTAGGGTCCGATTTGGTGGGCGGGGGTCTGATTTGGTGGGCGGGGTCACTCTGGGTCAGATTTGGTGTGCGGGGTCACTCATGGTCTGATTTGGTGGGTTGGGTCACTCAGGGTCCGATTTGGTGGGCCGGGTCACTCTGGGTCCGATTTGGTGTTCCGGGTCACTCTGGGTCCGATTTGGTGGGCGGGGTCACTCTGGGTCCGATTTGGTGGGCCGGGTCACTCTGGGTCCGATTTGGTGGGCCGGGTCACTCTGGGTCCGATTTGGTGGGCGGGGTCACTCGGGGTCCGATTTCGTAGGCGGGGTCACTCGGGGTCCGATTTGGTGGGTGGGGTCACTCGGGGCCCGATTTGGTGGGTGGGGTCACTCGGGGTCCGATTTGGTGGGCGGGGTCACTCGGGGTCCGATTTGGTGGGCGGGGCACCTCAGGGTCCGATTTGGTGGGCGGGGCACCTCAGGGTCCGATTTGGTGGGCGGGGTCACTCTGGGTCTGATTTGGTGTGCGGGGTCACTCTGGGTCCGATTTGGTGGGCGGGGTCACTCTGGGTCCGATTTGGTGGGCGGGGTCACTCTGGGTCCGATTTGGTGGGCGGGGTCACTCTGGGTCCGATTTGGTGGGCGGGGTCACTCTGGGTCCGATTTGGTGGGCGGGGTCACTCAGGGTCCGATTTGGTGGGCGGGGTCACTCAGGGTCCGATTTGGTGGGCGGGGTCACTCAGGGTCCGATTAGGTGGGCGGGGTCACTCTGGGTTCGATTTGGTGGGCGGGGTCACTCGGGGTCCGATTTGGTGGGCGGGGTCACACGGGGTCCGATTTGGTGGGCGGGGTCACTCGGGATCCGATTTGGTGGGCGGGTCACTCGGGGTCCGATTTGGTGGGCGGAGTCACTCTGGGTCTGATTTGGTGGGCGGGGCACCTCAGGGACCGATTAGGTAGGCGGGGTCACTCAGGGTCCGATTTGGTGGATGGGGTCACTCAGGGTCCAATTTGGTGGGCGGGTTCTTTCTGGGTTCGATTTGGTGGGCCGGGTCACTCTGGGTCCGATTTGGTGGGCGGGGTCACTCGGTCCGATTTGGTGGGTGGGGTCACTCTGGGTCCGATTTGGTGGGCGGGGTCACTCTGGTCCGATTTGGTGGGCGGGGTCACTCTGGGTCCGATTTTGTGGGCGGGACACCTCAGGGACCGATTTGGTGGGCGGGGCACCTCAGGGTACGATTAGGTGGGCGGGGTCACTCTGGGTCCGATTTGGTGGGCGGGGCACCTCAGGGTCTGATTTGATGGGCGGGGCACCTCAGGGTCCGATTTGGTGGGCGGGGCACCTCAGGGTCTGATTTGATGGGCGGGGCACCTCAGGGTCCGATTTGGTGGGCGGGGCACCTCAGGGTCCGATTTGGTGGGCGGGGCACCTCAGGGTCCGATTTGGTGGATGGGGTCACTCAGGGTCCAATTTGGTGGGCGGGTTCTTTCTGGGTTCGATTTGGTGGGCCGGGTCACTCTGGGTCCGATTTGGTGGGCGGGGTCACTCGGTCCGATTTGGTGGGCGGGGTCACTCGGGGTCCGATTTGGTGGGCGGGGTCACACGGGGTCTGATTTGGTGGGCGGGGTCACTCGGGGTCCGATTTGGTGGGTGGGTCACTCGGGGTCCAATTTGGTGGGTGGGTCACTCGGGGTCCGATTTGGTGGGTGGGTCACTCGGGGTCCGATTTGGTGGGTGGGTCACTCGGGGTCCAATTTGGTGGGCGGGACACCTTTGGGTCCAATTTGGTGGGCGGGGTCACTCTGGGTCCGATTTGGTGGGCGGAGCCACTCTGGGTCCGATTTGGTGGGCGGGGTCACTCTGGGTCCGATTTGGTGGGCGGGGTCACTCTGGGTCCGATTTGATGGGCGGGGTCACTCTGGGTCCGATTTGGTGGGCGGGGTCACTCTGGGTCTGATTTGGTGGGCGGGGTCACTCTAAGTCCGATTTGGTGGGCGGGGTCACTCGGTGTCCGATTTGGTGGGCGGGGTCACTCGGGGTCCGATTTGGTGGGCGGGGTCACACGGGGTCCGATTTGGTGGGCGGGGTCACTCGGGGTCCGATTTGGTGGGTGGGTCACTCGGGGTCCAATTTGGAGGGTGGGTCACTCGAGGTCCAATTTGGTGGGCGGGGCACCTTTGGGTCCAATTTGGTGGGCGGGGTCACTCTGGAACCGATTTGGTGGGCGGGGTCACTCTGGGTCCGATTTGATGGGCGGGGTCACTCTGGGTCCGATTTGGTGGGCGGGGTCACTCTGGGTCTGATTTGGTGGGCGGGGTCACTCTAAGTCCGATTTGGTGGGCGGGGTCACTCGGGGTCCGATTTGGTGGGTGGGTCACTCGGGGTCCAATTTGGAGGGTGGGTCACTCGAGGTCCAATTTGGTGGGCGGGGCACCTTTGGGTCCAATTTGGTGGGCGGGGTCACTCTGGAACCGATTTGGTGGGCGGGGTCACTCTGGGTCCGATTTGATGGGCGGGGTCACTCTGGGTCCGATTTGGTGGGCGGGGTCACTCTGGGTCTGATTTGGTGGGCGGGGTCACTCTAAGTCCGATTTGGTGGGCGGGGCACCTTTGGGTCCAATTTGGTGGGCGGGGTCACTCTGGGTCCGATTTGGTGGGCGGGGTCACTCTGGGTCCGATTTGGTGGGCGGGGTCACTCTAAGACCAATTTGGTGGGCGGGGTCACTCTGGGTCTGATTTGGTGGGCGGGGTCACTCTGGGTTCGATTTGGTGGATGGGGTCACTCAGGGTCCGATTTGGTGGGCGGAGTCACTCTGGGCTCGATTAGGTGGGCCGGGTCACTCTGGGTCTGATTTGGTGGGCGGGGTCACTCGGGGTCCGATTTGGTGGGCGGGGTCACTCTGGGTCCGATTTGGTGGGCGGGGTCACTCTGGGTCTGATTTGGTGGGCGGGGTCACTCTAAGTCCGATTTGGTGGGCGGGGTCACTCGGTGTCCGATTTGGTGGGCGGGGTCACTCGGGGTCCGATTTGGTGGGCGGGGTCACACGGGGTCCGATTTGGTGGGCGGGGTCACTCGGGGTCCGATTTGGTGGGTGGGTCACTCGGGGTCCAATTTGGAGGGTGGGTCACTCGAGGTCCAATTTGGTGGGCGGGGCACCTTTGGGTCCAATTTGGTGGGCGGGGTCACTCTGGAACCGATTTGGTGGGCGGGGTCACTCTGGGTCCGATTTGATGGGCGGGGTCACTCTGGGTCCGATTTGGTGGGCGGGGTCACTCTGGGTCTGATTTGGTGGGCGGGGTCACTCTAAGTCCGATTTGGTGGGCGGGGTCACTCGGTGTCCGATTTGGTGGGCGGGGTCACTCGGGGTCCGATTTGGTGGGCGGGGTCACTCGGGGTCCGATTTGGTGGGCGAGGTCACTCTGGGTCCGAGTTGGTGGGCGGGGTCTCTCGGTCCGATTTGGTGGGTGGGGTCACTCAGGGTCCGATTTGGTGGGCGGGGTTACTCTGGGTCCGATTTGGTGGGCGGAGCGACTCTGGGCCCGATTTGGTGGGCGGGGCACCTCAGGGTCCGATTTGGTGGGCCGGGTCACTCTGGGTCCGATTTGGTGGGCCGGGTCACTCGGGGTCCGATTTGGTGGGCGGGGTCACTCGGGGTCCGATTTGGTGGGCGAGGTCACTCGGGGTCCGATTTGGTGGGCGGGGTCACACGGGGTCCGATTTGTTGGCGGGGTCACTCGGGGTCCGATTTGGTGGGTGGGTCACTCGGGGTCCAATTTGGTGGGTGGGTCACTCGAGGTCCAATTTGGTGGGCGGGGCACCTTTGGGTCCAATTTGGTGGGCGGGGTCACTCTGGGTCCGATTTGGTGGGCGGGGTCACTCTGGGTCCGATTTGGTGGGCGGGGTCACTCTAAGACCAATTTGGTGGGCGGGGTCACTCTGGGTCTGATTTGGTGGGCGGGGTCACTCTGGGTTCGATTTGGTGGATGGGGTCACTCAGGGTCCGATTTGGTGGGCGGAGTCACTCTGGGCTCGATTAGGTGGGCCGGGTCACTCTGGGTCTGATTTGGTGGGCGGGGTCACTCGGGGTCCGATTTGGTGGGCGGGGTCACTCGGGGTCCGATTTGGCGGGCGAGGTCACTCGGGGTCCGATTTGGTGGGCGGGGTCACACGGGGTCCGATTTGGTGGGCGGGGTCACTCGGGGTCCGATTTGGTGGGCGGGGTCACTCGGGGTCCGATTTGGTGGGCGGGGTCACACGGGGTCCGATTTGGTGGGCGGGGTCACTCGGGGTCCGATTTGGTGGGTGGGTCACTCGGGGTCCAATTTGGTGGGTGGGTCACTCGAGGTCCAATTTGGTGGGCGGGGCACCTTTGGGTCCAATTTGGTGGGCGGGGTCACTCTGGGTCCGATTTGGTGGGCGGGGTCACTCTGGGTCCGATTTGGTGGGCAGGGTCACTCTAAGACCAATTTGGTGGGCGGGGTCACTCTGGGTCTGATTTGGTGGGCGGGGTCACTCTGGGTTCGATTTGGTGGATGGGGTCACTCAGGGTCCGATTTGGTGGGCGGAGTCACTCTGGGCTCGATTAGGTGGGCCGGGTCACTCTGGGTCCGATTTGGTGGGCGGGGTCACTCTGGGTCCGATTTGGTGGGCGGGGTCACTCTGGGTCCGATTTGGTGGGCGGGGTCACTGGGTCCGATTTGGTGGGCGGGGTCACTCTGGGTCCGATTTGGTGGACGGGGTCACTCGGGGTCCGATTTGGAGGGCGGGGCAACTCAGGGTCCGATTTGGTGGGCGGGGTCACTCTGGGACCGATTTGGTGGGTGGAGCCTCTATGGGTCCGATTTGGTGGGCGGGGCACCTCAGGGACCGATTTGGTGGGCGGGGTCACTCAGGGTCCGATTTGGTGGATGGGGTCACTCAGGGTCCAATTTGGTGGGCGGGTTCTTTCTGGGTTCGATTTGGTGGGCCGGGTCACTCTGGGTCCGATTTGGTGGGCGGGGTCACTCGGTCCGATTTGGTGGGTGGGGTCACTCTGGGTCCGATTTGGTGGGCGGGGTCACTCTGGGACCGATTTGATGGGCGAGGTGACTCTGGGTCCGATTTGGTGGGCGGGGTCACTCAGGGTCCGATCTGATGGGCGGGGTCACTCTGGGCCCGATTTGGTGGGCGGAGCCACTCTGGGTCCGATTTGGTGGGCGGGGGTCTGATTTGGTGGGCGGGGTCACTCTGGAACCGATTTGGTGGGCGGGGTCACTCTGGGTCCGATTTGATGGGTGGGGTCACTCTGGGTCCGATTTGGTGGGCGGGGTCACTCTGGGTCTGATTTGGTGGGCGGGGTCACTCTGGGTCCGATTTGGTGGGCGGGGTCACTTGGGGTCCGATTTGATGGGCGGGGTCACTCGGGGTCCGATTTGGTGGGCGGGGTCACTCGGGGTCCGATTTGGTGGGCGAGGTCACTCTGGGTCCGAGTTGGTGGGCGGGGTCTCTCGGTCCGATTTGGTGGGTGGGGTCACTCAGGGTCTGATTTGGTGGGCGGGGTTACTCTGGGTCCGATTTGGTGGGCGGAGCGACTCTGGGCCCGATTTGGTGGGCGGGGCACCTCAGGGTCCGATTTGGTGGGCCGGGTCACTCTGGGTCCGATTTGGTGGGCCGGGTCACTCGGGGTCCGATTTGGTGGGCGGGGTCACTCGGGGTCCGATTTGGTGGGCGAGGTCACTCGGGGTCCGATTTGGTGGGCGGGGTCACACGGGGTCCGATTTGGTGGGCGGGGTCACTCGGGGTCCAATTTGGTGGGTGGGTCACTCGAGGTCCAATTTGGTGGGCGGGGCACCTTTGGGTCCAATTTGGTGGGCGGGGTCACTCTGGGTCCGATTTGGTGGGCGGAGTCACTCTGGGTCCGATTTGGTGGGTGGAGTCACTCTGGGTCTGATTTGGTGGGCGGGGCACCTCAGGGACCGATTAGGTAGGCGGGGTCACTCTGGGTCCGATTTGGTGGGCGGAGCCACTCTGGGCCCGATTTGGTGGGCGAGGTCACTCTAAGACCGATTTTGTGGGCGGGGTCACTCTGGGCCAGATTTGGTGGGCGGAGCCACTCTAGGTCCGATTTGGTGGGCGGGGTCACTTAGGGTCCGATTTGGTGGGCGGGGGTCTGATTTGGTGGGCGGGGTCACTCTGGGTCAGATTTGGTGTGCGGGGTCACTCATGGTCTGATTTGGTGGGTTGGGTCACTCAGGGTCCGATTTGGTGGGCCGGGTCACTCTGGGTCCGATTTGGTGTTCCGGGTCACTCTGGGTCCGATTTGGTGGGCGGGGTCACTCTGGGTCCGATTTGGTGGGCCGGGTCACTCTGGGTCCGATTTGGTGGGCCGGGTCACTCTGGGTCCGATTTGGTGGGCCGGGTCACTCTGGGTCTTATTTGGTGGGCGGGGTCACTCGGGGTCCGATTTGGTGGGTGGGGTCACTCGGGGCCCGATTTGGTGGATGGGGTCACTCGGGGCCCGATTTGGTGGGCGGGGTCACTCGGGGTCCGATTTGGTGGGCGGGGTCTATTGGGGTCCGATTTGGTGGGCGGGGCACCTCAGGGTCCGATTTGGTGGGTGGGGTCACTCTGGGTCTGATTTGGTGGGCGGGGTCACTCTGGGTCCGATTTGGTGGGCGGGGTCACTCTGGGTCCGATTTGGTGGGCGGGGTCACTCTGGGACCGATTTGGTGGGCGGGGTCACTCAGGGTCCGATTTGGTGGGCGGGGTCACTCAGGGTCCGATTTGGTGGGCGGGGTCACTCTGGGTCCGATTTGGTGGGCGGGGTCACTCTGGGTCCGATTTGGTGGTCGGGGTCACTCTGGGTCCGATTTGGTGGGCGGGGTCACTCTGGGACCGATTTGGTGGGCGGGGTCACTCAGGGTCCGATTTGGTGGGCGGGGTCACTCAGGGTCCGATTT
Source organism: Ranitomeya variabilis (assembly GCF_051348905.1). NCBI lineage: Eukaryota > Metazoa > Chordata > Amphibia > Anura > Dendrobatidae > Ranitomeya > Ranitomeya variabilis. The sequence goes on from NC_135239.1 coordinate 134,257,425, forward strand.
GGTGGGCGGGGTCACTCAGGGTCCGATTTGGTGGGCGGGGTCACTCTGGGTTCGATTTGGTGGGCGGGGTCACTCTGGGTCCGATTTGGTGGGCAGGGTCACTCTGGGTCCGATTTGGCGGGCGGGGTCACTCGGGGTCCGATTTGGTGGGCGGGGTCACTCGGGGTCCGATTTGGTGGGCGGGGTCACACGGGGTCCGATTTGGTGGGCGGGGTCACTCGGGATCCGATTTGGTGGGCGGGTCACTCGGGGTCCGATTTGGTGGGCGGAGTCACTCTGGGTCTGATTTGGTGGGCGGGGCACCTCAGGGACCGATTAGGTAGGCGGGGTCACTCAGGGTCTGATTTGGTGGATGGGGTCACTCAGGGTCCAATTTGGTGGGCGGGTTCTTTCTGGGTTCGATTTGGTGGGCCGGGTCACTCTGGGTCCGATTTGGTGGGCGGGGTCACTCGGGATCCGATTTGGTGGGCGGGTCACTCGGGGTCCGATTTGGTGGGCGGAGTCACTCTGGGTCTGATTTGGTGGGCGGGGCACCTCAGGGACCGATTAGGTAGGCGGGGTCACTCAGGGTCCGATTTGGTGGATGGGGTCACTGAGGGTCCAATTTGGTGGGCGGGTTCTTTCTGGGTTCGATTTGGTGGGCCGGGTCACTCTGGGTCCGATTTGGTGGGCGGGGTCACTCGGTCCGATTTGGTGGGTGGGGTCACTCTGGGTCCGATTTGGTGGGCGGGGTCACTCTGGTCCGATTTGGTGGGCGGGGTCACTCTGGGTCCGATTTTGTGGGCGGGACACCTCAGGGACCGATTTGGTGGGCGGGGCACCTCAGGGTACGATTAGGTGGGCGGGGTCACTCTGGGTCCGATTTGGTGGGCGGGGCACCTCAGGGTCTGATTTGATGGGCGGGGCACCTCAGGGTCCGATTTGGTGGGCGGGGCACCTCAGGGTCCGATTTGGTGGGCGGGGCACCTCAGGGTCCGATTTGGTGGGTGGGGTCACTCTGGGTCTGATTTGGTGGGCGGAGCCACTCTATGTCCGATTTGGTGGGCGGGGCACCTGAGGGTCCGATTTGGTGGGCGGTGTCACTCTGGCTCAGGTTTGTGTGCGGGGTCACTCAGGGTCCGATTTGGTGGGCGGGGTCACTCAGGGTCCGATTTGGTGGGCCGGGTCACTCTGGGCCTGATTTGGTGTTCCGGGTCACTCTGGGTCCGATTTGGTGGGCCGGGTCACTCTGGGTCCGATTTGGTGGGCCGGGTCACTCTGGGTCCGATTTGGTGGGCGGGGTTACATGGGGTCCGATTTGGTGGGCGGGGTCACTCGGGGTCTGATTTGGTGGGCGGGTCACTCGGGGTCCGATTTGGTGGGTGGGTCACTCGGGGTCCGATTTGTTGGGCGGGGCACCTTTGGGTCCGATATGGTGGGCGGGGTCACTCTGGGTCCGATTTGGTGGGCGGAGTCACTCTGGGTCCGATTTGGTGGGCGGAGTCACTCTGGGTCTGATTTGGTGGGCGGGGCACTTCATGGACCGATTAGGTAGGCGGGGTCACTCTGGGTCCGATTTGGTGGGCGGAGCCACTCTGGGTCCGATTTGGTGGGTGGGGCACCTCAGGGTCCGATCTGGTGGGCGGGGTCACTCTGGGCCCGATTTGGTGGGCGGAGCCACTCTGGGTCCGATTTGGTGGGCGGGGGTCTGATTTGGTGGGCGGGGTCACTCTGGAACCGATTTGGTGGGCGGGGTCACTCTGGGTCCGATTTGGTGGGCGGGGTCACTCTGGGTCCGATTTGGTGGGCGGGTTCTTTCTGGGTTCGATTTGGTGGGCCGGGTCACTCTGGGTCCGATTTGGTGGGCGGGGTCACTCGGTCCGATTTGGTGGGTGGGGTCACTCTGGGTCCGATTTGGTGGGCGGGGTCACTCTGGGACCGATTTGATGGGCGAGGTGACTCTGGGTCCGATTTGGTGGGCGGGGTCACTCTGGGTCCGATTTGGTGGGCGGGGTCACTCTGGGTCCGATTTTGTGGGCGGGGCAACTCAGGGTCCGATTTGGTGGGCAGGGTCACTCTGGGACCAATTTGGTGCGTGGAGCCACTCTGGGTCCGATTTGGTGGGCGGGACACCTCAGGGACCGATTTGGTGGGCGGGACACCTCAGGGTCTGATTTGATGGGCGGGGCACCTCAGGGTCCGATTTGGTGGGCGGGGCACCTCAGGGTCCGATTTGGTGGGCGGGGCACCTCAGGGTCCGATTTGGTGGGTGGGGTCACTCTGGGTCTGATTTGGTGGCGGAGCCACTCTATGTCCGATTTGGTGGGCGGGGCACCTGAGGGTCCGATTTGGTGGGCGGTGTCACTCTGGGTCAGGTTTGGTGTGCGGGGTCACTCAGGGTCCGATTTGGTGGGCGGGGTCACTCAGGGTCCGATTTGGTGGGCCGGGTCACTCTGGGCCTGATTTGGTGTTCCGGGTCACTCTGGGTCCGATTTGGTGGGCGGGGTCACTCAGGGTCCGATTTGGTGGGCCGGGTCACTCTGGGTCCGATTTGGTGGGCCGGGTCACTCTGGGTCTGATTTGGTGGGCGGGGTCACTCAGGGTCCGATTTGGTGGGCGGGGTCACTCTGGGTCCGATTTGGTGGGCGGGGCACCTCAGGGACCGATTTGGTGGGCGGGGTCACTCTGGGTTCGATTTAATTGGCCGGGTCACTGGGTCCGATTTGGTGGGCGGGGTCACTCGGGGTCCGATTTGGTGGGCGGGGTCACTCGGGGCCCGATTTGGTGGGCGGGGTCACTCGGGGCCCGATTTGGTGGGCGGGGTCACTCGGGGTCCGATTTGGTGGGTGGGGTCTATCGGGGACCGATTTGGTGGGCGGGGCATCTCTGGGTCCGATTTGGTGGGCGGGGTCACTTAGGGTCCGATTTGGTGGGCGGGGGTCTGATTTGGTGGGTTGGGTCACTCAGGGTCCGATTTGGTGGGCCGGGTCACTCTGGGTCCGATTTGGTGTTCCGGGTCACTCTGGGTCCGATTTGGTGGGCGGGGTCACTCTGGGTCCGATTTGGTGGGCCGGGTCACTCTGGGTCCGATTTGGTGGGCCGGGTCACTCTGGGTCTTATTTGGTGGGCGGGGTCACTCGGGGTCCGATTTGGTGGGTGGGGTCACTCGGGGCCCGATTTGGTGGATGGGGTCACTCGGGGCCCGATTTGGTGGGCGGGGTCACTCGGGGTCCGATTTGGTGGGCGGGGTCTATTGGGGTCCGATTTGGTGGGCGGGGCACCTCAGGGTCCGATTTGGTGGGCGGGGTCACTCTGGGTCTGATTTGGTGGGCGGGGTCACTCTGGGTCCGATTTGGTGGGCGGGGTCACTCTGGGTCCGATTTGGTGGGCGGGGTCACTCTGGGTCCGATTTGGTGGGCGGGGTCACTCTGGGTCCGATTTGGTGGGCGGGGTCACTCTGGGTCCGATTTGGTGGGCGGGGTCACTCTGGGACCGATTTGGTGGGCGGGGTCACTCAGGGTCCGATTTGGTGGGCGGGGTCACTCAGGGTCCGATTTGGTGGGCGGGGTCACTCTGGGTCCGATTTGGTGGGCGGGGTCACTCTGGGTCCGATTTGGTGGTCGGGGTCACTCTGGGTCCGATTTGGTGGGCGGGGTCACTCTGGGACCGATTTGGTGGGCGGGGTCACTCAGGGTCCGATTTGGTGGGCGGGGTCACTCAGGGTCCGATTTGGTGGGCGGGGTCACTCAGGGTCCGATTTGGTGGGCGGGGTCACTCTGGGTTCGATTTGGTGGGCGGGGTCACTCTGGGTCCGATTTGGTGGGCGGGGTCACTCTGGGTCCGATTTGGCGGGCGGGGTCACTCGGGGTCCGATTTGGTGGGCGGGGTCACTCGGGGTCCGATTTGGTGGGCGGGGTCACACGGGGTCCGATTTGGTGGGCGGGGTCACTCGGGATCCGATTTGGTGGGCGGGTCACTCGGGGTCCGATTTGGTGGGCGGAGTCACTCTGGGTCTGATTTGGTGGGCGGGGCACCTCAGGGACCGATTAGGTAGGCGGGGTCACTCAGGGTCTGATTTGGTGGATGGGGTCACTCAGGGTCCAATTTGGTGGGCGGGTTCTTTCTGGGTTCGATTTGGTGGGCCGGGTCACTCTGGGTCCGATTTGGTGGGCGGGGTCACTCGGTCCGATTTTGTGGGTGGGGTCACTCGGGGTCCGATTTGGTGGGCGGGGTCACACGGGGTCCGATTTGGTGGGCGGGGTCACTCGGGATCCGATTTGGTGGGCGGGTCACTCGGGGTCCGATTTGGTGGGTGGGTCACTCGGGGTCCGATTTGTTGGGCGGGGCACCTTTGGGTCCGATTTGGTGGGCGGGGTCACTCTGGGTCCGATTTGGTGGGCGGAGTCACTCTGGGTCCGATTTGGTGGGCGGAGTCACTCTGGGTCTGATTTGGTGGGCGGGGCACCTCAGGGACCGATTAGGTAGGCGGGGTCACTCTGGGTCCGATTTGGTGGGCGGAGCCACTCTGGGTCCGATTTGATGGGCGGGGCACCTCAGGGTCCGATCTGGTGGGCGGGGTCACTCTGGGCCCGATTTGGTGGGCGAGGTCACTCTGGGACCAATTTGGTGGGCGGGGTCACTCTGGGTCCGATTTGGTGGGCGGGGTCATTCTGGGTCCGATTTGGTGGGCGGGGTCACTCTAAGACCAATTTGGTGGGCGGGGTCACTCTGGGTCTGATTTGGTGGGCGGGGTCACTCTAAGTTCGATTTGGTGGATGGGGTCACTCAGGGTCCGATTTGGTGGGCGGAGTAACTCTGGGCTCGATTAGGTGGGCCGGGTCACTCTGGGTCCGATTTAGTGGGCGGGGTCACTCTGGGTCCGATTTGGTGGGCGGGGTCACTCTGGGTCCGATTTGGTGGGCGGGGTCACTCTGGGTCCGATTTGATGGGCGGGGTCACTCTGGGTCCGATTTGATGGGCGGGGTCACTCTGGGTCCGATTTGGTGGGCGGGGTCACTCTGGGTCCGATTTGGTGGGCGGGGTCACTCTGGGTCCGATTTGGTGTTCCGGGTCACTCTGGGTCCGATTTGGTGGGCGGGGTCACTCAGGGTCCGATTTGGTGGGCCGGGTCACTCTGGGTCCGATTTGGTGGGCCGGGTCACTCTGGGTCTTATTTGGTGGGCGGGGTCACTCAGGGTCTGATTTGGTTGGAGGGGTCACTCTGGGTCCGATTTGGTGGGCGGGGCACCTCAGGGACCGATTTGGTGGGCGGGGTCACTCAGGGTCCGATGTGGTGGGCGGGGTCACTCTGGGTTCGATTTAATTGGCCGGGTCACTGGGTCCGATTTGGTGGGCGGGGTCACTCTATGTCCGATTTTGTGGGCGGGGTCACTCGGGGTCTGATTTGGTAGGCAGGGTCACTCGGGGTCCGAATTGGTGGGTGGGGTCACTCGGGGCCCGATTTGGTGGGTGGGGTCACTCGGGGTCCGATTTGGTGGGCGGGGTCACTCGGGGTCTGATTTGGTAGGCAGGGTCACTCGGGGTCCGATTTGGTGGGTGGGGTCACTCGGGGCCCGAATTGGTGGGCGGGGTCACTCGGGGTCCGATTTGGTGGGCGGGGTCTATTGGGGTCCGAGTTGGTGGGCGGGGCACCTCAGGGTCCGATTTGGTGGGCGGGGTCACTCTGGGTCTGATTTGGTGGGCGGGGTCACTCTGGGTTCGATTTGGTGGGCGGGGTCACTCTGGGTCCGATTTGGTGGGCAGGGTCACTCTGGGTCCGATTTGGTGGGCGGGGTCACTCGGGGTCCGATTTGGTGGGCGGGGTCACTTGGGGTCCGATTTGGTGGGCGGGGTCACACGGGGTCCGATTTGGTGGGCGGGGTCACTCGGGATCCGATTTGGTGGGCGGGTCACTCGGGGTCCGATTTGGTGGGCGGAGTCACTCTGGGTCTGATTTGGTGGGCGGGGCACCTCAGGGACCGATTAGGTAGGCGGGGTCACTCAGGGTCCGATTTGGTGGATGGGGTCACTCGGGGTCCAATTTGGTGGGCGGGTTCTTTCTGGGTTCGATTTGGTGGGCCGGGTCACTCTGGGTCCGATTTGGTGGGCGGGGTCACTCGGTCCGATTTGGTGGGTGGGGTCACTCGGGGTCCGATTTGGTGGGTGGGGTCACTCGGGGCCCGATTTGGTGGGTGGGGTCACTCGGGGTCCGATTTGGTGCACGGGGTTACTCGGGGTCCGATTTGGTGGGTGGGGTCTATCGGGTACCGATTTGGTGGGCGGGTCACCTCAGGGTCCGATTTGGTGGGCGGGGTCACTCTGGGTCTGATTTGGTGGGCGGGGTCACTCTGGGTCCGATTTCGTGGGCGGGGTCGCTCTGGGACCGACTTGGTGGAAGGGTCACTCTGGGTTTGATTTGGTGGGCCGGGTCACTGGGTCCGATTTGGTGGGCGGGGTCACTCTGTCTGATTTTGTGGGCGGGGTCACTCGGGGTCTGATTTGGTAGGCGGGGTCACTCGGGGTCCGATTTGGTGGGTGGGGTCACTCGGGGCCCGATTTGGTGGGTGGGGTCACTCGGGGTTCGATTTGGTGGGCGGGGTCACTCTGGGTCCGATTTGGTGGGCAGGGTCACTCTGGGTCCGATTTGGTGGGCGGGGTCACTCGGGGTCCGATTTGGTGGGCGGGGTCACTCGGGGTCCGATTTGGTGGGCGGGGTCACACGGGGTCCGATTTGGTGGGCGGGGTCACTCAGGGTCCGATTTGGTGGGTGGGTCACTCGGGGTCCGATTTGGTGGGTGGGTCACTCGAGGTCCAATTTGGTGGGCGGGGCACCTTTGGGTCCAATTTGGTGGGCGGGGTCACTCTGGGTCCGATTTGGTGGGCAGAGTCACTCTGGGTCCGATTTGGTGGGTGGAGTCACTCTGGGTCTGATTTAGTGGGCGGGGCACCTCAGGGACCGATTAGGTAGGCGGGGTCACTCTGGGTCCGATTTGGTGGGCGGAGCCACTCTGGGTCCGATTTGGTGGGCGGGGCACCTCAGGGTCCGATCTGGTGGGCGGGGTCACTCTGGGACCAATTTGGTGGGCGAGGTCACTCTGGGACCAATTTGGTGGGCGAGGTCACTCTGGGTCCGATTTGGTGGGCGGGGTCACTCTAAGACCGATTTGGTGGGCGGGGTCACTCTGGGCCCGATTTGGTGGGCGGAGCCACTCTAGGTCCGATTTGGTGGGCGGGGTCACTTAGGGTCCGATTTGGTGGGCGGGGGTCTGATTTGGTGGGCGGGGTCACTCTGGGTCAGATTTGGTGTGCGGGGTCACTCATGGTCCGATTTGGTGGGTTGGGTCACTCAGGGTCCGATTTGGTGGGCCGGGTCACTCTGGGTCCGATTTGGTGTTCCGGGTCACTCTGGGTCCGATTTGGTGGGCGGGGTCACTCAGGGTCCGATTTGGTGGGCCGGGTCACTCTGGGTCCGATTTGGTGGGCCGGGTCACTCTGGGTCTTATTTGGTGGGCGGGGTCACTCAGGGTCTGATTTGGTGGGCGGGGTCACTCTGGGTCCGATTTGGTGGGCGGGGCACCTCAGGGACCGATTTGGTGGGCGGGGTCACTCAGGGTCCGATGTGGTGGGCGGGGTCACTCTGGGTTCGATTTAATTGGCCGGGTCACTGGGTCCGATTTGGTGGGCGGGGTCACTCTATGTCCGATTTTGTGGGCGGGGTCACTCGGGGTCTGATTTCGTAGGCGGGGTCACTCGGGGTCCGATTTGGTGGGTGGGGTCACTCGGGGCCCGATTTGGTGGGTGGGGTCACTCGGGGTCCGATTTGGTGGGCGGGGTCACTCGGGGTCCGATTTGGTGGGCGGGGCACCTCAGGGTCCGATTTGGTGGGCGGGGCACCTCAGGGTCCGATTTGGTGGGCGGGGTCACTCTGGGTCTGATTTGGTGTGCGGGGTCACTCTGGGTCCGATTTGGTGGGCGGGGTCACTCTGGGTCCGATTTGGTGGGCGGGGTCACTCTGGGTCCGATTTGGTGGGCGGGGTCACTCTGGGTCCGATTTGGTGGGCGGGGTCACTCTGGGTCCGATTTGGTGGGCGGGGTCACTCAGGGTCCGATTTGGTGGGCGGGGTCACTCAGGGTCCGATTTGGTGGGCGGGGTCACTCAGGGTCCGATTAGGTGGGCGGGGTCACTCTGGGTTCGATTTGGTGGGCGGGGTCACTCTGGGTCCGATTTGGTGGGCGGGGTCACTCGGGGTCCGATTTGGTGGGCGGGGTCACACGGGGTCCGATTTGGTGGGCGGGGTCACTCGGGATCCGATTTGGTGGGCGGGTCACTCGGGGTCCGATTTGGTGGGCGGAGTCACTCTGGGTCTGATTTGGTGGGCGGGGCACCTCAGGGACCGATTAGGTAGGCGGGGTCACTCAGGGTCCGATTTGGTGGATGGGGTCACTCAGGGTCCAATTTGGTGGGCGGGTTCTTTCTGGGTTCGATTTGGTGGGCCGGGTCACTCTGGGTCCGATTTGGTGGGCGGGGTCACTCGGTCCGATTTGGTGGGTGGGGTCACTCTGGGTCCGATTTGGTGGGCGGGGTCACTCTGGTCCGATTTGGTGGGCGGGGTCACTCTGGGTCCGATTTTGTGGGCGGGACACCTCAGGGACCGATTTGGTGGGCGGGGCACCTCAGGGTACGATTAGGTGGGCGGGGTCACTCTGGGTCCGATTTGGTGGGCGGGGCACCTCAGGGTCTGATTTGATGGGCGGGGCACCTCAGGGTCCGATTTGGTGGGCGGGGCACCTCAGGGTCCGATTTGGTGGGCGGGGCACCTCAGGGTCCGATTTGGTGGGTGGGGTCACTCTGGGTCTGATTTGGTGGGCGGAGCCACTCTGTCAGATTTGGTGGGCGGGGCACCTGAGGGTCCGATTTGGTGGGCGGTGTCACTCTGGCTCAGGTTTGTGTGCGGGGTCACTCAGGGTCCGATTTGGTGGGCGGGGTCACTCAGGGTCAGATTTGGTGGGCCGGGTCACTCTGGGCCTGATTTGGTGTTCCGGGTCACTCTGGGTCCGATTTGGTGGGCCGGGTCACTCTGGGTCCGATTTGGTGGGCCGGGTCACTCTGGGTCCGATTTGGTGGGCGGGGTCACACAGGGTCCGATTTGGTGGGCGGGGTCACTCGGGGTCTGATTTGGTGGGCGGGTCACTCGGGGTCCGATTTGGTGGGTGGGTCACTCGGGGTCCGATTTGTTGGGCGGGGCACCTTTGGGTCCGATATGGTGGGCGGGGTCACTCTGGGTCCGATTTGGTGGGCGGAGTCACTCTGGGTCCGATTTGGTGGGCGGAGTCACTCTGGGTCTGATTTGGTGGGCGGGGCACTTCATGGACCGATTAGGTAGGCGGGGTCACTCTGGGTCCGATTTGGTGGGCGGATCCACTCTGGGTCCGATTTGGTGGGTGGGGCACCTCAGGGTCCGATCTGGTGGGCGGGGTCACTCTGGGCCCGATTTGGTGGGCGGAGCCACTCTGGGTCCGATTTGGTGGGCGGGGGTCTGATTTGGTGGGCGGGGTCACTCTGGAACCGATTTGGTGGGCGGGGTCACTCTGGGTCCGATTTGGTGGGCGGGGTCACTCTGGGTCCGATTTGGTGGGCGGGTTCTTTCTGGGTTCGATTTGGTGGGCCGGGTCACTCTGGGTCCGATTTGGTGGGCGGGGTCACTCGGTCCGATTTGGTGGGTGGGGTCACTCTGGGTCCGATTTGGTGGGCGGGGTCACTCTGGGACCGATTTGATGGGCGAGGTGACTCTGGGTCCGATTTGGTGGGCGGGGTCACTCTGGGTCCGATTTGGTGGGCGGGGCACCTCAGGGTCCGATTTGGTGGGCGGGGCACCTCAGGGTCCGATTTGGTGGGTGGGGTCACTCTGGGTCTGATTTGGTGGCGGAGCCACTCTATGTCCGATTTGGTGGGCGGGGCACCTGAGGGTCCGATTTGGTGGGCGGTGTCACTCTGGGTCAGGTTTGGTGTGCGGGGTCACTCAGGGTCCGATTTGGTGGGCGGGGTCACTCAGGGTCCGATTTGGTGGGCCGGGTCACTCTGGGCCTGATTTGGTGTTCCGGGTCACTCTGGGTCCGATTTGGTGGGCGGGGTCACTCAGGGTCCGATTTGGTGGGCCGGGTCACTCTGGGTCCGATTTGGTGGGCCGGGTCACTCTGGGTCTGATTTGGTGGGCGGGGTCACTCAGGGTCCGATTTGGTGGGCGGGGTCACTCTGGGTCCGATTTGGTGGGCGGGGCACCTCAGGGACCGATTTGGTGGGCGGGGTCACTCTGGGTTCGATTTAATTGGCCGGGTCACTGGGTCCGATTTGGTGGGCGGGGTCACTCGGGGTCCGATTTGGTGGGCGGGGTCACTCGGGGCCCGATTTGGTGGGCGGGGTCACTCGGGGCCCGATTTGGTGGGCGGGGTCACTCGGGGTCCGATTTGGTGGGTGGGGTCTATCGGGGACCGATTTGGTGGGCGGGGCATCTCTGGGTCCGATTTGGTGGGCGGGGTCACTCTGGGTCCGATTTGGTGGGCGGAGTCACTCTGGGTCCGATTTGGTGGGTGGGGTCACTCTGGGTCCGATTTGGTGGGCGGGGTCACTCTGGGTCCGATTTGGTGGGCGGGGTCACTCTGGGTCCAATTTGGTGGGCGGGGCACCTCAGGGGCCGATTTGGTGGGCGGGTCACTTTAAGAGCTGATATCTGGCAAAACTGTCCTGCTGGGGTCATGTACAGTTCGTAGGCATTGGCATAGTAACTGGGTCTGACTGCGCATATCAATCAATCAGCCAGGTGGCAGTTGACAGTTATGTTGAAATTGCCTCAGAAACCAGGCCATTATACCCTATGAGGAAATTTCCCTATTGAAATGCATTGAGACAATGCTTTCCAATGAGGGGAAAACAATTTTCAAACGCAAATTGCGCCAAAACTACAAATCCGATCGACACGAAAAATACTTAGCACACCTCTCGTGGACGCTGGCTTCGAAATGACACCTCACTGGAGTCTGTGCGTTCAGCAGTTCGGGCCGCATTAATTGCGGAAAAAAGCCTAATAATAAGAAGAAGAAGTTTACCACGATCGGATTTGTTCCAAAGCACTATAAATAAGAAGTTATCCACGATCGGATTACAATATAGTGCTTTGTTCCAAAGCACTATAATAAGAATAAGAAGAATAAGAAGTTTACCACGATCGGATTACAATATAGTGCTTTGTTCCAAAGCACTATAATAAGAAGAAGTAGTTATCCACGATCGGATAACAGTATAGTGCTTTGTTCCAAAGCACTATAATAAGAAGTTTACCACGATCGGATAACAGTATAGTGCTTTGTTCCAAAGCACTATAATAATAATAAGAAGTTATCCACGTTCGGATTACAATATAGTGCTTTGTTCCAAAGCACTATAATAATAATCAGAAGTTTACCACGATCGGATAACAGTATAGTGCTTTGTTCCAAAGCACTATAACAAGAGACAATTGCATTGCCAAGGGAGGGGAATGAATGAATACACAGCACTCAGTGATCACAAAGAACAGCAGAGTAAGGCCGGGTTCACACTTTGCGGTGTGCTCTGCGGGTTTATCCCGCAGCGGAATTGATAAATCTGCAGGGCAAAACCGCTGCGGTTATCCCTGCAGATTTATCGCGGTTTGTTCCGCGGTTTCCGCTGCGGGATTACTCCTGTACTATTGATGCTGCATATGCAGCAATATGCAGCATCAATAGTAATGATAAAAATAATAAAAATTGGCTATACTCACCCTCCGATGTCCGGATCTCCTCGGCGCTGCACGCGGCGCTCCGGTTCCAAAGATGCTGTGCCGAGAAGGACCTCCATGACGTCACGGTCATGTGACCGTGGCGTCATCACGGTCATGTGACCGCGACGTCACCACAGGTCCTGCTCGGCACAGCAACTCTGACCGGACGGCCGCGGGCAGCGCTGAGAGGTGAGTATAGCATCATTTTTTATTTTTATTCTTTTTTTTACCCCAAATATGGTTCCCAGGGCCTGGAGGAGAGTCTCCTCTCCTCCACCCCGGGTACCACCCGCACATTAACCGCTTACTTCCCGCAACGTGGGCACAGCCCCATGCGGGAAGTAAGCGGTTCAATGCATTTCTATGGGTGCAGAATCGCTGCGATTCTGCACAAAGAAGTGACATGCTGCGGGTTTTAAACCGCTGCATTTCTGCGCGTTTTTTCCCGCAGCATGTGCACAGCGGTTTGCGGTTTCCATAGGGTTTACATGTAAATGTAAACGCTATGGAAACTGCTGCGGACCCGCAGCATCAAAATCGCCGCGGATCCACGGTAAAAACCGCTATGTGTGAACATGGCCTAAAGGAGGAGTGAGTTCCTCCTGTCGGGAGGGGTCATTACACCCTGTGAAGCTGCCACAGTCAGCACTATCTCCCAGGATTTGATCCCAAGAGTAAATAAACCATTTTTCAAGACACAGTTGTAATGGAGGCAATTTGTGTGGATTAAAGGCTGAGTCACACATAACGATATCATTAACGATATCGTTGCAACGTCACGCTTTTGGTGACGTAAGCAACGATCCCGCTAACGATCTCGTTATGTGTGACAGCGACCAACGATCAGGCCCCTGCTAGGAGATTGTTGGTTGAGGGGAATGATCAGGACCTTTTTTTGGTCACTGATCACCCGCTGTCATCGCTGGATCGGCATCACACACGTGTGTGACGCCGATCCAGCGATGTGTTCACTTGTAACCAGGTTAAACATCGGGTTACTAAGTGCAGGGCCACGCTTAGTAACCCGATATTTACCCTGGTTACCATTGTAAAAGTTAAAAAAAAAAACAGTACATACTCACATTCTGATGTGTGTCACGTCCCCCGTCGTCCACAGGGTTGACTGTCAGCGCCGGCCGTAAAGCAGAGCACAGCGGTGACGTCACCGCTGTGCTCTGCTTTACGGCCGGTGCTGACACATTCAGTGCAGGGAAGCTCTCGGCAGCAGCGCTCCTGCCGAAAGCAGTTTTAACCCTGTGGACGCCGGTGGACGTGACAGACATCAGAATGTGAGTATGTAGTGTTTTTTTTTTTTTAACTTTTACAATGGTAACCAGGGTAAATATCGGGTTACTAAGCGCGGCCCTGCACTTAGTAACCCGATGTTTACCCTGGTTACCCGGGTGCTGCAGGGGAACTTCGGCATAGTTGAAGACAGTTTCAACGAAGCCGAAGTCGTTCCCCTGATCGTTGGTCGCTGGAGAGAGCTGTCTGTGTGACAGCTCCCCAGCGACCACACAACGACTTACCAACGATCACGGCCAGGTCGTATCGCTGGTCGTGATCGTTGGTAAGTCGTTTAGTGTAACGGTACCTTAAGGCTACTTTCACATTAGCATCGTGCACTGCACGTTGCGGCGCACCGACGCATACTGTGGAAGCGCCGCACAACGGGGGCAGCGGATGCTGTTTTTCAATGCATCCGCTGCCCCATTGTGAGGTGCGGGGAGGAGGGGGCGGAGTTCTGGCCACGCATGCGCAGTCGGAAATGGCGGACACGACGCACCAAAAAACATTACAAGCAACGTTTTTTGGTGGTGACGGTCCGACGCAACACGACGCAACTGTCGCACGACGGTTGCGACGTGTGGCAATGCGTCGCACTGCGTCGCTAATGCAAGTCAATGGAGAAAAAACGCATCCTGCAAGCACTTTTGCAGGATTCGTTTTTTCTACTAAATGACGCATAGCGACGTGCAGTGCACGACGCTAGTGTGAAAGTAGCCTTAAAGAGTGAAAGCGCTCCTCTCCTGGGCAGACTCAGACTATGCAGACATGAGGAATTTGATCAATACAGGGCAGAGGACGAAACATTTTCTTGTAAAAAATATAAAAAAATATAAAAAAGGAATTACCGTATTTTCCGGCGTATAAGACGACTTTTTAACCCCCGAAAATCTTCTTAAAAGTCGGGGGTCGTCTTATACGCCGGGAATCGACTTGTACGCCGGTGTATATGGTGGGTGGGGAGGGGGAGTGATCCTGATGACGAGGGGGCGTCTCACAGGAAAGTGAGTAATCCCCATTACCTTATCCTAGCGGTGCAGCGTGGGGGTGTCAGTGCTGGGAGCGGCGGCAGCTGCTGTGTTCTGGTGCGGCGGCTCCTCTTCTGTGTGGGGCCTCTGTGCTGTGAGGTGGCGGCGGCAGCGGCGTATCTTTATCCAGTTGGGGCTCCTCCGGCATCTCCTTAGCCCTGGAGGCCCCGCCGCAACTCCATCGGTGCAATGTGGTGGCCTCCGGGAAAATGGCCGCTGCTCAGATTCAGATCTCGTGTCCCGAGATTTCGGGACGAGATCTGAATCTGAGCAGCGGCCATTTTCCCGGAGGCCACCGCATCGCACCTATTGAGCTGCCTCCGGGAAAATGGCCGCTGCATTGCACTCATGGAGTTGCGGCGGGGCCTCCAGGGCTAAGGAGATGCCGGAGGAGCCCCAACTGGATAAAGATATGCCGCCGCCACCGCCACCGCACAGCACAGAGGCCCCACACAGAAGAGGAGCCGCCGCACCAGAGCACAGCAGCCGCCGCACCAGAGCACAGCAGCCGCCGCCGCCACTCCCAGCACTGAGACCCCCACGCTGCACCGCTACGATAAGGTAATGGGGGATACTCACTTTCCTGTGAGACGCCCCCTCGTCATCAGGATCACTCCCCCCCCCCAAAAGGCACATATTCACCGGCCCTATAAGACGACATAGGGTGTATAAGAAGACCCCCGACTTTTAAGAAGATTTTATATTTTAACTGGTAAAGTTAGGGGGTCGTCTTATACGCCCAGTCGTCTTATACGCCGGAAAATACGGTACATGGATTAAATGCAGAAATTACAACTAAACATATCGATGAATGACTCCAAGATAATCCTAAATGTATATTTAAATCTTAAATGGCTCAAAGCACAAAGGATTAAAAAATCAATCATAACCATACAAATAAAAATATAAATATAGAGATATCAAATTCATAAAAAAAGGGGGGAGGGCTGCGCATTCAGATAAAACCTTGGTAGTTTCACTAAACACACATATATATATACTAGCTGTACTACCCGGCTTCGCCCGGGTTAATGACTGCTGTTAGCAAAATAGAATGTGTTAACAAAAATTTATTCTGCACACAAAAACCACAAAACAAATAGATAGAAATGTAATTATTAAAAGGCAAAAACTAAGCAAATAGAAGCATTTCACAACATATATTAGCTTTGTTATACTGAGAATGTCTTTGTTGCCTATATTAACCAATCAGAGCTCAGGTTAATTAACTGTAGCAAAATAGAAGCTGAGCTGTGATTGGTTGCTATTGGCAGCCTGATAAATCCCCAGCCAACAGGAAGCCCTCCCCCCTGGCAGTATATATTAGCTCACACATACACATAATAGACAGGTCATGTGACTGACAGCTGCCGTATTTCCTATATGGTACATTTGTTGCTCTTGTAGTTTGCTTATTAATCAGATTTTTATTTTTGAAGGACAATACCAGACTTGTGTGTGTTTTAGGGCGAGTTTTATGTGTCAAGTTGTGTGTGTTGAGTTGCGTGTGGCGACATGCATGTAGCGACTTTTGTGAGATGAGTTTTGTGTGGCGACATGCGTGTAGCAACATTTTGTGTGTTGAGTTGCATGTGACAGGTTAGTGTAGCAAGTTGTGTGCAGCAAGATTTGTGCATGGCGAGTTTTGCGCGTGGCGAGTTTTATGTGTGGTGCATTTTGAGTATGTGCAAGTTTTGTGTGAGGCAACTTTTGCATGTGGTGCAACTTTTGTACATGTGGCAATTTTTCTGTGTGTGCAAGTTTTGCATGAGGTGAGTTTTCCATGAGGTGAGTTTTGCACGTTTGGCGAGTTTTGCGTGAGCCTAGTTTTGCATATGGCGAGTTTTGCATGTAGCGAGTTTTGAGTGGTGACTTTTGTGTTTCGACTTTTATGTGGCGAGGTTGGTGTGTGTGTGTGGTGAAATGTGTGCTGAGGGTGGTATATGTGTTCAAGCACGTGGTAGTGTGTGGCGCATTTTGTGTTTGTGTTCATATCCCCGTGTGTGGTGAGTATCCCATGTCGGGGCCCCACCTTAGCAACTGTACGGTATATACTCTTTGTCGCCATCGCTCTCATTCTTTAAGTCCTCATTGTTCACATCTGGCAGCTGTCAATTTTCCTCCAACACTTTTCCCTTCACTTTTTCCCCATTATGTAGATAGGAGCAAAATTGTTTGGTGAATTGGAACGCGCGGGGTTAAAATTTCACCTCACAACATAGCCTATGACGCTCTCGGGGTCCAGACGTGTGACTGTGCAAAATTTTGTGGCTGTAGCTGCGACGGTACAGATGCCAATCCCGGACATACACACATACATACATACACACATTCAGCTTTATATATTAGATATACCTGTATGTAATCTCCTGTATATAGTATATACCTGTGTGTCATCTCACCTATATATAGTATATATCTGTGTGTCATCTCCTGTATATAGTATATACCTGTATGTCATCTCCTCCTATACATAGCATATACCTGTGTCATCTCCTCCTGTATATACTATATACCTGTAGGTAATCTGCTCCTGTATATAGTATATACCTGTGTGTCATCTCCTCCTGTATATAGTATATACCTGTATGTCATCTCCTCCTGTATGTAGTATGTACCTGTATGTCATCTCCTCCTCTATATAGTATATACCTGTGTGTCATCTCTCCTGTATATAGTATATATCTGTGTGTCATCTCCTCCTGTATATAGTATATACCTGTGTGTCATCTCCCCTGTAAATAGTATATACCTGTGTGTCATCTCCTGTATATAGTATATAGCTGTATGCCATCTCCTCCTGTATTAGCCCTCGTTCACACGTTATTTGGTCAGTATTTTTACCTCAGTATTTGTAAGCTAAAATGGCAGCCTGATAAATCCCCAGCCAACAGTAAGCCCACCCCCTGGCAGTATATATTAGCTCACACATACACATAATAGACTGGTCATGTGACTGACAGCTGCCGGATTCCTATATGGTACATTTGTTGCTCTTGTAGTTTGTCTGCTTATTAATCAGATTTTTATTTTTGAAGGATACCAGACTTGTGTGTGTTTTAGGGCGAGTTTCGTGTGTCAAGTTGTGTGTGTTGAGTTGCGTGTGGCGACATGCATGTAGGGACTTTTGTGAGATGAGTTTTGTGTGGCGACATGCGTGTAGCAACTTTTTGTGTGTCGAGTTGCATGTGACAGGTTAGTGTAGCAAGTTGTGTGCAGCAAGTTTTGCGCATGGCGAGTTTTGCGCGTGGCGAGTTTTATGTGTGGTGCCTTTTGAGTATGTGCAAGTTTTGTGTGAGGCAACTTTTGCATGTGTTGCAACTTTTGTGCATGTGGCAATTTTTCTGCGTGTGGCAATTTTTCTGCGTGTGCAAGTTTTGCGTGTGGCGAGTTTTGCACGTGTGGCGAGTTTTGCATGTGGAGAGTTTTGCGCGTGGCGAGTTTTGAGCGGCGACTTTTGTGTTTCTACTTTTATGTGGCGAGGTTGGTGTATGTGTGGTGAAATGTGCACTGAGGGTGGTATATGTGTTCGAGCACGTGGTAGTGTGTGGCGCATTTTGTGTGTGTGTTCATATCCCCGTGGTGGTGTGATTATCCCATGTTGGGGCCCCACCTTAGCAACTGTACAGTATATACTCTTTGGTGCCATCGCTGTCATTCTTTAAGTCCCCCTTGTTCACATCTGGCAGCTGTTAATTTGCCTCCAACACTTTTCCTTTCATTTTTTCCCCATTATGTAGATAGGGGCAAAATTGTTTGGTGACTTGGAAAGCGCGGGGTTAAAATTTCACCTCACAATATAGCTTTGACGCTCTCAGGGTCCAGACGTGTGACTGTGCAAAATTTTGTGCCTGTAGCTGCGACGCCTCCAACACTTTTCCTTTCACTTTTTCCCCATTATGTAGATAGGGGCAAAATTGTTTGGTGAATTGGAAAGCGCGGGGTTAAAATTTCACCTCACAACATAGCCTATGACGCTCTCGGGGTCCAGACGTGTGACTGTGCAAAATTTTGTGGCTGTAGCTGCTACGGTTCAGATGCCAATCCCGGACATACATACATACATACATACATACACACACACACACATTCAGCTTTATATATTAGATATACATCTCTTCTGGCCCCCACAATCCCCAGACCTCAACATTATTGAGCATTTATGGTCGATTTTAGAGATTCAAGTTAGACGTCGATTTCAGCAGCCATCATCGCTCAAAGAACTGGAGGGTGTTTTAACTGCAGAAAGGGCTAAAATTCCTTTGGAAACAATTCACACCTTGTATGAATCCATACCTCAGAGAATTGAGGCTGTAATCGCCGCAAAAGGTGGACTTACACCATATTAAACTAACTTTCATTGATGTTTACAGGTGTTTCCATTATTTTGTCCAACCCCTGTATATACACATACACACACATATAAATAAATAAAAATATAACAATATGGAAAAAAAAATTGCACTATTCAGATGAAAACCTCAGTTATTTCATTTAAGCCTTGTGGTTTTAGGCTACCTAATTTGTAGATCCAAT
Organism: Ranitomeya variabilis; assembly: GCF_051348905.1. Taxonomy (NCBI): domain Eukaryota; kingdom Metazoa; phylum Chordata; class Amphibia; order Anura; family Dendrobatidae; genus Ranitomeya; species Ranitomeya variabilis. The sequence continues at coordinate 134,276,053 of NC_135239.1, forward strand.
ATACTTCTTTCCTATTTAATTTCATGGATCTATTAGGTACATGCTTAGGTATATGATCGATACGGCTGATTTTTAATAGTTTAAAGTCCTTATTATGCACCAGGGCATAATGTCTGGACAGACCATGAGTGAGTAAGCTTTTTTTCATATTGTGACGATGGGAATTCAGTCTGAGGTGTAGGGGCTGTGTAGTTCTCCCCACATACTGTTTACTGCAGGGTCATTCAATAACATATATTACAAAGTCAGAATTGCAATTCAGAAAAAAAGGAATAATACATTTTTCTTTAGTGGAGCAGGAGATTATACAATCAGATTTATGATTTATGCTGGAACAGCATAAGCAATTTTTTGTGCCACATTTAAAAATTCCTTTGGTGGAATTACTGGTGAGAAACCCATTGGCCCCTTTGTGGGATCTCAGGCAACTAGGGGCTATTAAGTCCTTAATTGTGGGGGCTCTTCGAAATGTGAACCCCGGATTTCTCAAAAGAATTCTATTTAAAATAGGATCATTTAGCAGTATATGCCAATTCTTGTGGAAGATTTTACGGATTTCCTTGTGTTCGGAGGAGAATTGTGTTATGAATTTCAGTGCATAATTATTATTAGCTACTCTTTTTTCTTTCTGATCTAATAATGTTTCCTGATTTAATTTAATAGAGTTTTTGAAGGTGTTTTTACTTAAATGTGAAGGATAGTTCTGGGCACAAAATCTTTTCTTTAAAACATTAGACTGTTCTTTGAAGTCTGTGTCTAATGAACAGTTCTTTCTGATACGGTTAAATTGGTTGCTGGGGATATTATTTAACCATTTGTTCTAGTGTCCACTGCTGTAATGGATGTAACCATTGGTATCTACTTTAAAAAAAAATGTTTTGCTGCAAATCTTTTCTTATTTAACAAAAAGGGTGACATCTAAAAAATTGAATGAAAAATTATTATGGACTACTGTAAAAAAAAGATTCCAACTATTAAAATTTATTGTCTGGATAAAATTTTCAATATTATTAGTGGAGTTATCCCAAATAAAAAATAAATCATCAATGAATCTCTGTCACGGAGAGACTAGGTGGGCGAGAGCTTATAACCCGGGCCCCTGCAATTTCCCTAAGACTAGGGAAATACTGACTGGCCCTCTACCTGAAGTTTACACTGATGGTGTGCATGTTCAGGCCTCGAACCTCACCCTGCCTCCTGATACAACCCTGAGCTGGAAACCTCCACCCTCCACCCAGTGAATGCAATACACCAGTACCCACAGTTAGCACAGACAAGGATAAAGGAGAATATACATCATGCTGCAGTCACTCAGGAATACACTATAAATGTGCAGGGCAAAATAAACAGAAATATAGGAAGGAGTAAATAAGACAAGGGAAAATACACCACCAGCAACGATACTCCAACGACCAGCTCTCCACTCCAGACCGAGATAACAAATGCGCAAGACAGAAGCTATAATCGGCGACACCCAATGATCAGGAGAACTACAAAAAGGCAATGGGCATGGCCCAGCCTCCAATCCGAGGATCAGGTAAATTAACCCCGGAACAGCTAGACAAAATCTAGCCGACGCCAATGAGCAAATAGTGGTCAAAAGCGGAACTACCGCTGTCTGTCGGATGACCTGGTCTGAACAGCGTCCAACATGACAGCACCCCGCCTTCTACGAGGGACCCCAGGGCCCTCACGGCTTATAGGACCCGGCTTGTCCGGATGACGACGATGAAAAAACCTGATCAGCCGATCTGCATGAATGTCTGAGGCTGATACCCAGGACCTCTCCTCAGGCCCATAACCACGCCAGTGTACCAAGTACTGTAAAGTGCGGCGCACTACATGAGAGTCAACCACCTTGGAGACTTCAAACTCCAAATTACCATCCACCAAGACTGGAGATGGCATAGGCGCCGCGTCCACAGAACCCACCACCCTCTTTAGAAGAGACCTGTGGAACACGTTGTGTATCTTATACACCGTAGGGAGCTCCAGTCGGTACGCTACTGGGTTAATGACGGCGGTGACCCTAAATGGACCAATAAACCGTGGACCCAATTTAAGGGACGGAATTTTGAGTCTTATGTTTTTTGTGGATAACCACACCCAGTCATCCACACTCAGGTCCGGACCTGGCACACGCCTACTGTCAGCCACACGTTTGTACCTAGCACCCACACTCAACAGGCGCTGTTTAACTCTCCTCCAGACTGACGACAATTGTGCTCCTAAGCGGTCCTCCTCCGGAACGCAGGAAGAACCCCTTTGACTCAAAGTACAAAATTGAGGATGTAGCCCGTAAACACAAAAAAACGGAGACTCCCCAGATGACTCCTGGCGATGATTATTGATGGCAAACTCAGCCAAAGGAAAAAAGGTAGACCACTCCTCCTGATTATCAGAGACAAAGCAGCGTAAGTACTGTTCCAAATTTTGGTTCATACGCTCAGTCTGACCATTTGACTGAGGATGAAACGCCGAAGAATGAGACAACTTGATCCCCAGCCGTGAGCAAAATGCTTTCCAAAATTTTGCCACAAACTGAGACCCCCTATCAGACACGATGACAGACAGAACCCCATGAAGTCTGACCACCTCCTGCACAAATACCTGCGCCAGAGTCTTAGCGTTAGGCAACGAAGGCAAAGACACAAAGTGCGACATTTTTGAGAACCGATCAACAATCTCCAAGATGACCGTGTTCCCAGCTGATGAGGGCAAATCAGTGATGAAATCCATGGAGATTTCCGTCCATGGCTTACTAGGTACCTCAAGAGGAAGTAGTGTGCCAACAGGATGGGAGCAAGGCGTCTAAGCCCTAGCGCACGTGGTACAAGCTAACACGTATGAGACCACGTCCTGTCGGATCTTGGGCCACCAAAACCGACGTGACACCAACTCCAAGGTTCCTCTAACCCCTGGGTGGCCAGCCAGGACAGCATCATGATGCTCCGCCAAAACCTTTAAGCGGAGATGAAGCGGTACAAAAGATTTGTTGATAGGTAGCTCAGATGGTACCTCCTCCTGAGCCTCGGCAATCTCAGCCTCCACCTCGGTAGTGAGAGCCGAAACCACAACACCCTTTTGGAGGATGGGTACTGGATCCTCCCGAGGTTCTCCCCCCGGAAAACACCTGGACAGAGCATCTGCCTTAGTGCTTTTAGACCCCGGTCTGTAGGTGACAACAAAATTGAACCGCGTGAAAAACAATGCCCAGCGAGCCTGCCTGGGAGACAGACGCTTGACAGACTCCAAATAAAGCAAATTCTTATGGTCGGTAACAACAGTGACCTGATGAATCGACCCCTCCAAGAAGTGTCGCCATTCCTCAAAGGCCAATTTGATTGCCAACAACTCTCTGTTGCCGATATCGTAGTTACGTTCGGCGGGCGACAATTTCTTGGAAAAATAGGCGCACGGATGCAAACCGCTCAAGGATGAGCCTTGTGACAGCACCGCCCCCACACCAACCTCAGATGCATCGACTTCCACCACAAAAGGTTTCGATACATCTGGCTGCACCAGAATGGGGGCCGAAACAAACCTGTTTTTAAGAGATTCGAATGCGCACACAGCAGCCTCAGGCCAAACGGAGAAATTGGTACCCTTTTTAGTCATGTCAGTTAGCGGTTTAGCAATGCTGGAAAAATCTTGATAAATTTCCTATAGTAGTTAGAAAACCCAAGGAACCGCTGAAGTGCTTTCAGGTTATCAGGCCGTTCCCAATGCAGCACCGCTTGCACCTTAGCGGTGTCCATTTTAAAACCAGAGGCAGACACGATATAGCCCAAGAAAGGCAACTCCTGTACCGAAAACACACATTTCTCCAGTTTTGCATACAGCTTATTCTCCCTGAGAAGCTGTAACACCTGCCTGACATGATCTAAATGAGTGTCACGGTCGCAAGAATATATGAGGATGTCATCAAGGTACACAATAACGAATTTCCCCAAAACATGTGAGAACACATCATTTATGAAATGCTGAAACACTGCAGGTGCGTTTGTCAACCCAAATGGCATCACCAAATTTTCAAAATGACCCTCAGGGGTATTAAAAGCCGTCTTCCACTCATCACCTTGACGGACTCTTATGAGGTTGTATGCCCCCCTGAGGTCAAGCTTGGTAAACCACTTAGCACCTGCCACCTGGTTGAACAAATCCGGTATCAATGGCATAGGGTATGGATCACGAACCGTAATCTGGTTTAACTCCCGGAAATCCAGACACGGCCGTAGTCCACCATCTTTCTTCTTAACGAAGAAGAACCCGGCTGCCACCAGAGAGGATGAAGGCCTGATGTGCCCTTTGCTCAAACTTTCAGCAATGTAATCCTTTAGCGCTTGTCTCTCCGGACCGGAGATGTTAAACATCCTTGCTTTGGGCAATTTAGCCCCTGGTTTAAACCTGATAGTACAGTCATAGGGACGATGTGGTGGCAACTCTGAACAACCCTTCTCAGAGAACACATCCACAAAATCCAGAAGTGACTCAGGGACACTTGAAGTCACAGCAGCAACACATGTGGCCAAGCAATTCTCCTGGAAGAAATCACTCCACTGAATTATGTCCTGAGTTTTCCAGTCTATCACCGGGTTGTGTGTAGACAACCATGGAAAACCCAGAACCAATGGTGCCGGAAGACTCTTGAGCACCTTACATGTAACCTGCTCAGAATGAAGAACCCCAATGTGGAGTTTAATCTCAGACACAAACTCAGTAATCTCCCCCTGTGGGAGAGGAGCAGAATTGATAGCGACCACGCGGATAGGATGAGGCAGTTTTTCGATCCTAAAACCAGCAGTGCGCGCAAACTCCTCATCAATGAGATTTGTGGCAGAACCACTATCCACAAAAACAGTGATTGGCAGCTCTCTGCCAGCAACAACAACCTTGGCAGGGAGCATGCACTGAGATACCATCATGGAGGACATAAACAAGCTCAGATTGGACTCCTCCACACCCTCTGAGTTTAGAAGTCTTTCCGCCGTTGCATTTTTCTTTGACAGCAGAGGACAGATATTAATAAAATGACCAGTTTTACCGCAGAAAAAGCAGGCTCCCTGCCTCCTATGTACAGAAGCCTGATGCTTAACATGTGATACCCCTGCGATTTGCATAGGTTCCGTGAGCTCACCTGCAGCAACCTCACGTAAACCCAAACCTCCTCCCACAGATGACGTCACATGCTCTCCCAGACGCAAACGGCGATCAATATGGATAACAAGACTCATAGCGGAATCTAGTGAGGTAGGAGTCTCGTACATCAGGAGGGCTTTTTTAACCCTGTCAGAAACTCCATGAATAAAATGACTCCGCAGCGGGGAATCATTCCACTGAGTGTCGACCGCCCAGCGGCGGAATTCAGAACAGTAATCCTCTGCTACTCGCTCCCCCTGGCAAATAGTGCGTATCTTAGATTCTGCTAGAGCCATTCTGTCAGGCTCGTCGCAGATGTTTCCAAGTGCAGAAAATAAACTATCCACAGAGTCAAATGCAGTAGAATCAGATGGCAAAGAAAACGCCCATGCTTGGGGCTGAGCCTCATTACCGGAGGAAGTCGGACGCATCCGAAAATATAGTTTGCAAGCCTCACGAAAAGTAACAAATTTACTGCGTTCCCCAGCAAATTTTTCAGGCAACGGATACTTAGGTTCAGCAACTTTATCTGTAACAATGGCTTGCACATTAGATACTGCTATTCTCTGTTGCTGCACTGCCCCCCTCAACTCAGTGACCTGTAGGAACAGCTCCCTCAACTGGCGGTTTATGGAAATCATGGGATCCATGGAAATAATGTTGGCCGATTATAATGTCACGGAGAGACTAGGTGGGCGAGAGCTTATAACCCGGGCCCCTGCAATTTCCCTAAGACTAGGGAAATACCGACTGGCCCTCTACCTGAAGTTTACACTGATTGTGTGCATGTTCAGGCCTCGAACCTCACCCTGCCTCCTGATACAACCCTGAGCTGGAAACCTCCACCCTCCACCCAGTGAATGCAATACACCAGTACCCACAGTTAGCACAGACAAGGATAAAGGAAAATATACATCACGCTGCAGTCACTCAGGAATACACTATAAATGTGCAGGGCAAAATAAACACAAATATAGGAAGGAGTAAATAAGACAAGGGAAAATACACCACCAGCAACGATACTCCAACGACCAGCTCTCCACTCCAGACCGAGATAACAAATGCGCAAGACAGAAGCTATAATCGGCGACACCCAATGATCAGGAGAACTACAAAAAGGCAATGGACATGGCCCAGCCTCCAATCCGAGGATCAGGTAAATTAACCCCGGAACAACTAGACAAAATCTAGCCGATGCCAATGAGCAAATAGTGGTCAAAAGCAGAACTACCGCTGTCTGTTGGATGACCTGGTCTGAACAGCGTCCGACATGACAATCTCTTATATAAAATAATATTTTTACACCAATTCTCATTAAAAATAAAAATTTCTTCAAAAATCCCCATAAAAAGGTTAGCAAACGTAGGCGCTACCTTCGAGCCCATTGCGGTCCCCTTGATTTGCTGATAAAATAATTTGTCAAAAGTAAAATAATTATTTTTCAGTATAAAATCAATTCCTTTATAATAAAATCCTTTTGTGCCGAAGAAAGCCTATTATCAGATTTTAAAAAGTGATCACTGAGTGCTGTGTATTCATTCATTCCCCTCCCTTGGCAATGTTATATAGTCTCTTGTTATATATGATATCTATCATTGGTCCTTGGACAGGTGAAGTGTTACTTTCACTTTGTTTCTGCGCTCACCATAAGCGCTGGTTCGCTGCTTAAATTGTTAAGGCTGAGTCACACATAATGATATCGTTAACGATATCGTTGCAACGTCCCGCTTTTGGTGACGTAAGCAACGATCCCGCTAACGATCTCGTTATGTGTGACAGCGACCAACGATCAGGCTCCTGTTGGGAGATCATTGGTCGATGGGAATGATCAGGACCTTTTTTTGGTCGCTGATCACCCGCTGTAATCGCTGGATCGGCGTGTGTGACGCCGATCCAGCGATGTGTTCACTTGTAACCAGGGTAAATATCGGGTTACCAAGCGCAGGGCCATGCTTAGGAACCCGATATTTACCCTGGTTACCATTGTAAAAGTAAAAAAAAAAACAGTACATACTCACATTCTGATGTCTGTCACGTCCCCCGGCGTCCACAGGGTTAAAACTGCTTTCGGCAAGAGTGCTGCTAATATGCACGCACTGCTGCCGAGAGCTTCCCTGCACTGAATGTGTCAGCGCCGGCCGTAAAGCAGAGCACAGAGCATGTTACTGCCGGCGCTGACACATTCAGTGCAGGGAAGCTCTCGGCAGCAGTGCGTGCATTAGAAGCGCTCCTGCCGAAAGCAGTTTTAACCCTGTGGACACCGGCGGGGGACGTGACAGACATCAGAATGTGAGTATGTAGTGTTTTTTTTTTTTTACTTTTACAATGGTAACCAGGGTAAATATCGGGTTACTAAGTGCGGCCCTGCACTTAGTAACCCGATGTTAACCCTGGTTACCCGGGTGCTGCAGGGGGACTTCGGCATCGTTGAAGACAGTTTCAATGATGCCGAAGTCGTTCCCCTGATCGTTGGTCGCTGGAGAGAGCTGTCTGTGTGACAGCTCCCCAGCGACCACACAACGACTTACCAACGATCACGGCCAGGTCGTATCGCTGGTCGTGATCGTTGGTAAGTCGTTTAGTGTAACAGGACCTTTACTCTTATGTATGTGACGCAATTTTAAACTCACTAATTATAATTTTCGTAATTTTAGATCACCACAAACTACCACTAATTAATCTTCACATACATATTTATATTTTTTTATGTAAAATAATAAAACATGATTTTATTCCACATTTAATGTAAAGATTCCAATGGATTTTCGATAAGAAAATAGAATTATTCTTACCGTTAATTCGGTTTCTAGGAACCTTCCACGACGGCATACGGAGGTTGCCTCTTTGCCCTAATGGGGAACAGGAAATGGAGAGGTTAAAAGGCCCTCCCACCTCCCTCTCACCAGTGACTTATAACTGAAAACCATAGCACCGGTTTACCTTGAATCCCAGATTTAAATCCAGGAGTATAGGGAGGGAACTAGCGCCGTCGTGGAAGGTTCCTAGAAACCAAATTAACGGTAAGAATAATTCTATTTTCTCTAGTCACCTTCCACGACGGCATATGGAGGAATACCAACTAATTTGGCGCTAGGGAGGGACAACGGCCTGGAGTACTTTCCGGCCGAAGGCTAAATCCTTGTTGGGCATTACATCTAATCTGCAATGTCTGGAGAAAGTATGCAACGAAGACCATGTAGCTGCCCTGCAGATTTGCTCTGCTGATGCACCTGCTCTTTCTGCCCAGGAGACTGAGGTTGATCTAGTCGAATGAGCCTTGATTCCCACTGGAGGGGTTTTATCTTGAGCAAGGTATGCTTCTGCTATCGCTTTCTTGATCCAGTTGGCAATAGTACTTTTGGCTACCTTCTTCCCTTTGTTTTGTCCCGATGGATGGACAAATAGATTCTGGTCAATTCTGTAAGAACTGGTTTGTTCTAGGTAAAATAATACAATGCACCTGACGTCCAGCATATGGAATCTCTCTTCTTTTGGATTTGTAGGATTTTGACAAAATGAAGGTAGAACAATTTCTTGAGAGCGGTGGAAATCTGATACGACCTTTGGAAGAAAGGAAGGGTCTAGGCGCAGTATTATAGAGTCATCTCGAATGGACAAGTATGGTTCTCTCATTGAGAGGGCTTGTAATTCTCCCACCCTCCTTGCTGATGTAATGGCCACTAGAAAAATTGTTTTATAGATCAGATTTTTCTGGGAGCAGGAGGATAATGGTTCGAAGGGGGGACCTGTGAGCCCTTGTAACACCAGATTGAGATCCCACAGTGGTACTGTTATTCGTTTCTTAGGGTTCATTCTAGAAGCTGATATTATGAACCTCTTAATCCAGCGATGATTTGCCAGATCCTGATCAAATATTGAACTGAGGGCAGAAACTTGGACTTTTAGGGTGCTAGGCCTGAGGCCTATTTCTAAGCCTTTTTGCAGAAAGTCTAGAATTTTTGATAAATTCGGATTGAAGGGATCTGGTACTTCAGGAAGACAAAAAGATGAGAATTTCTTCCAGATCTTATTATATATAGCAATAGTTACCGGTTTCCTTGATTTTTGAAGTGTGGAAACCACTGCCTCTGATAGTCCTTTGGCTCTCAATATCTGGGCTTCAGTAGCCATGCCGCCAGATTCCATTTGTGGGCATCTAGGAGATGGATTGGTCCTTGAGAAAGAAGGTTTTCTTCCATCGAAAATTGGAACGGGCCATCCACCTGTAAATCCACTATCAGGTTGTACCAACTCCTCTTTGGCCACAACGGAGCTACCAATATGGTTGGTGTCTGTTCTTCCCGAACTTTCTGCAACACTTTTGCCAATATCGGAATTGGTGGAAACGCATAGGCCAGCCGAAAATTCCATTCCTGGGCCAGTGCATCGACTCCTCTGGAGCCGTCCCTGGGGTTTAGGGAGAAGAAGGCTTCGACTTTCGCGTTTTGGTGGGATGCAAAGAGGTCGATTTCTGGAAGACCCCATTTGTTCACCAGCATCTCGAAACTTCGGTTGCTCAAACACCATTCCCCCGGATGTATGTCCTGGCGACTTAGATAGTCTGCCTGAGTGTTGGATGAGCCTTTCAGGTGAACTGCCGTCAGGGATAAAAGATGTCTTTCTGCCCAGGAGCATAGTCGGGCAGATATGTTCTTCAGGCTGTTGTTCTTTGAACTGCCCTGATGTCTGATGTGAGCCACCGTGGTCACATTGTCCGAATATATCCGAACGTGATGTCCCTTGATAAGATGACCCCTTACTAGCATGGCTTCCTCTACAGCTTTTAGTTCTCTGTAGTTGGATGACTTCCTGCTTGTTTACTGGTCCCAGAGACCTTGGAAAGGGGTGTGATTTATCATGGCCCCCCAGCCTCTTTTGCTGGCATCTATTTTAACCGTAGTCAGTGGGACTTGTGTCCAACTGACTCCCTTTTGTAAATTTTTTGGGGTCATCCACCATGCCAGGGAGGCCTTGACACGACCTGGTGTGTACAACCTCTTGTTCAAAGAACTGGGATGACCTTCCCAATTCTGCAGGATATGTGCCTGAAGAATTCTGGAATGGGCTTGGGCCCATGGTACCGATTGGATGCAGGCTGTCATCGATCCTAGAAGAGACATGCCTTCTCTGATTGTAGGGGATCTGGTGTCTCTGAATGTCTTGACCTTTGATAGTAGGGTTAGACGATGTTCCAATGGGAGGAAGGACATTTGTCTTGCAGAGTCCAGAAGAACTCCCAGGAATTTCCTGCATTTGGAGGGTCGTAGGTGAGATTTTTCCAAATTCAGCACCCATCCAAGAGATGTCAGAATATCGAGAGTCTTTGATACATGAGACTCCAGGGTTTGTTTGGTAGGAGCCACTAACAAAAGGTCGTCTAGATACGGCACTATACAAAGCCTTGCCTCCGGATAAAGGAGACTACTTCCCCCATTATTTTGGAAAATACTCTTGGAGCAGAGGAAATTCCAAACGGAAGGACGTTGAATTGATAGTGCTCTATCAGACGCCCCTTCTGTACTGCAAATTTGAGATATTGGCGATGTCTCTGGTGAACGGGGATATGAAAGTAGGCATCTTTCAGATCGACAGTGGCCATGAAGGAGTGCGGACTTATCAAGGGAATGGCATTTTTCACTGATTCCATCTTGAATCTTTGGTACTTGATATGCCGATTGAGGCCCTTTAGATTTATAATAATACGGGACTCGCCCGATGGTTTGGGAACCAGAAATAGACGAGAGTAGTGCCCCCGATCCCTCTCTGATTCCGGGACCTGAGATATCGCATTTGACATCTTTAGGGCCCTGAGACCTGACTCCAAAATGGACTGGTCTTTCAAGGAGGGAAGGGAGGTGATCTTTAGACCCCGTGGGGGGGAGGAAATGAATTCTACTAGAAGACCCTCTTTGATGACGTTGAGGACCCAGGGGCAATTGGTGATGTTTTGCCACTGGGAAACAAAATTTGAAAGTCTCCCCCCCACCGGGTCGAAGTCACCGCTTCTCCCGTTGAGACTGCTGCTGCTATTGCTGAGGGATAAGGATATTTCTCCCCCCTCCCTTCGGGTAACTCCACCTCCCGGACTTGCCTTTCCATCTCTGAGAGGTTTGGGCCTGAAAGGGACGAAAAAACTTCTTTTTAGGAGTTTTTTGTTCTGGGAGGGCTTTCTTTTTATCGGTTGCCTTTTCCAAGATATCATCCAGAGAAGGCCCGAAGACATAGTTACCTTTAAACGGTATGGCGCACAATTTGGCCTTGGAGGTGATATCACCAGACCACATTTTTAACCAAAGCGCCCTTCTAGCCGAATTAGTCTGTACTAATGACCTAGCAGCAATTCTGATAGTTTCCATAGAAGAATCCGCTAGGAAACCCGTGGCTCTAAGGAGACTGAGTAGAGAGTCCAACAATTCAGCTCTAGACGTGCCCTGGGATATGTGAGATTCTAGTTCCAGCAGAAAAGTGCTCTAGCCACACATGTTGATGCAATATTGGCTTTGAGGGCTACCGTGGAGGTCTCCCACGATTTTTTCAACAGACTTTCTATTTTCCTGTCCATTGGATCTTTTAACTGTGACGAGTCTTTGAATGGAAGAGCCGTTCTCTTAGCCACTCTTGCCACTTGCGAATCAACTTTAGGGACATCCCATTTGGCCAAATCCCCTTCTAAGGGGAATCTATGCTTCATCTCCGATGGAGTACTGAGACGTTTTTCAGGTAATTCCCACTCTTTATCAATCATATCAGATATATTCGAGTGGATTGGAAACCCTAGCCGTTTACTCTTAGTTATGCCACCAAACATCTGGTCCTGTATGGACTGTGGTTCTGGCTCTTCCTCCAGCCCCATAGTACTGCGTACGGCAGCTACTAAATCCTCAATCCAGTCTGAAGAGAAAAGATACTTCCTAGCTTCAGAGGGTATAGGGGAAGTAGGTTCCTCCCGTCGACCCGAGGATGAGGCATAGGAGAGGTCTGACTCAGATTCAGAATCCTCCTCCTGGATTTTCCTTTTTTTAGCTGGAGAAGGTGGCGGAGGGGGTGGGGGGGTGTAAAGGCCGCTAGGGAGGATTGCACCTCTTGCTTGACCAAAGAGCGGATTTCCTCTAGTAAAGAAGGTTGCTCTGCCCTGACAACCTTGTCAGTACAGGTCCTGCAGAGGTTTTTCTCCCATAATGGTGGCAGCTTAATGTTACTTAATGTTACTTAATGTTACTTCTTTTTAGTAGTAGTTTTGGGGGCAGTTTTTTTCTCCCTGTAATGAGAGGGGAGAGAGAGTCATGACTAAAAATACCCCCAAGTCACTAGCTAAGGACCCCTGTCCCTGCGGCACTTACTGTGGCAGGGGCAGCGCTGGGCTCTGCAAGCGCAGGGCAGGTACTGCTCTCCATGACAGGACAGTCTTACCTGCGATGTTTTCAAGCAGGTTTTATGCTCTGCGGCATGTTCCTGCCCCCAGCGATTGTGAAAATCCTCCTCCCCTCCATGGTCCAGGGTTAAGGACGCCATCCTGCACGAGACACCGCCGGTGGAAGTGCCTCCAGGGAGCGCAGAAAAGACCGGAAGTGAAGCGCAATCACTTCCGGGTTGCCAGCGGCATGTGGAGGAGAGGAGACCGGAGAGCTCCAGGAGGACTCCGGTCAGGAACGCTAGCCTGCTTTGCCCTCACAGGGGCGCGGGAAGGCTAGGAACAGGTCCCGAGGACACTGCAGCGCTGCGCGACGGGAGCAGCATGAGAGGGGAGGTAAGGTACGACCGCATGCTGCCCGGTTTCACATAAGCCAGAGCCTATTAGATGCAGAAGTTACCGGCCACCACTGCATACGAAGTAAACCTCTCCTGTCCCATGGGGAACAGGAAAGACACTGGTGAGAGGGAGGTGGGAGGGCCTTTTAACCTCTCCATTTCCTGTTCCCCATTAGGGCAAAGAGGCAACCTCCGTATGCCGTCGTGGAAGGTGACTAGAGAAAAAGCAGCTTGTTGATTCCACACGGTAGTTCATCTGTAAGGCATTCGCTTCTGAACTGGAGTAATTCCTTTTCTTACAGGTCCTTGTCCATTTAAGTAGAGATCTTTTTTTTTTTTTCTTCTCTCCTCCTAAATGCTGCAACTTTGTAACTATTGTCTTGGGCTCTAAGGGGTAACATTTCTCCTTATGGAGAGTGACATACCAGCTGGCTTGTGAAGGTAAGGAGGCTTATTCGCTGTGCAATGCTCCTCTGGGAATTTAAATATGCAAATTGCCTCTTCTGAGAAAAAAAGAGGACTTAAAGGGAACCTGTCACCCCGTTGTTTCCGTATGAGATAAAAATACTGTTAAAAAGGGCCTGAGCTGTGCATTACAATAGTGTATTTTGTGGACCCCGATTCCCCACCTATGCTGCCGAAATACATTACCAAAGTAGCCTTTTTCGCCTGTCAATCAGGCTGGTCTGGTCAGATGGGCGTGGTGTCTTCCCCCAGATCTTGCTTATTTTTCCGTTGGTGGCGTAGTGGTTTGCGCATGCCCAAGTCCAGAATCCACTGCACAGGGGAGGGAAAAGAGCGCGATCTGCGCTATTCCCCTGGTGATCGGTGGGGGCGGCCATCTTCCTGTGGCCGCGCGTGCGCAGATGGAGCGCTCTGCTGCCCGGGGCTTCAGGAAAATGGCCGCGGGATGCCGCGCGTGCGCAGATGGAGATCGCGGCAGCCATTTTCCTGAAGCAGAGATGCGAACTGGGGGAAGACACCACGCCCATCTGACCAGACCAGCCTGATTGACAGGCGAAAATGGCTACTTTGGTAACGTATTTCGGCAGCAGAGGTGGGGAATCGGGGTCCACAAAATACACTATTGTAATGCACAGCTCAGGCCCTATTTAATGGTATTTTTATCTCATACGGAAAAAACGGGGTGACAGGTTTCCTTTAACTCTAGGTAAGGAGGCGAATAAGCCTCCTTACCTTGACAAGCCAGCTGGTATGTCACTCTCCATAAGGAGAAACGTTACCCCTTAGACCCCAGTCCAGAGCCTCTCACCTAGCCAAATCAGTTCTCATGCTTCGCACTGATGAGGGCCAACAGCCCGAAACACCATGTCTGCGAATTGAGATACTGATTTGGCTTTTATCCTAAGTCATATTGCACGACTTGTTAAAGGGTTGATTGTGACTTGTAGGATCGCTACTTCCAACAGGTGGCGCTATAGAGTTTTTTTTTTCTCAGAAGAGGCAATTTGCATATTGTCTAGAAATATAAAAGAAGTCATTGTATTTTTTTCATTATATATACCGCTCTAATTGTTTGAAGTGTTAATTGTGTGCTATCATTGAACTTTGACACTGAGTCATCTGACCTGTTGGCGCTTTTTTTTTTTTTCATGTAACCTTGCAAAACTATTTATACCTGTGATGCCCATATATTCTGTGTGGTATTTCCTGATGAAGGGGGCATGAGACCCCTGAAACGCGTTGAATAAAATCACTGTGAATCAACTATACTCTCCTGAAATTCATCCTAGTGGCAGCGCAGAATTTTAACTACAAATCTCCCTTTGAAGACAGGATTGGGATGAAGACTGTGGCAAGGTTAGGGATGAGGTGGGAAGGGAGCAGGTCAAGCGTGCAAGTGGAGAAATGTGATCTTGACAGGAGGGTGGAGAGCACATCTTCTGTCATGGAGGAGAAGCTGGTTTTGGAGGAACAGTGTTGAGCAGCTAAGAGGTGTATTGGGGGCTGCGGGCCAAAGCTTTCTCTGATCGTATCAATCTTCTGCTTAAAGAGGCAAAGTCTTCAGCAGAAATGAGAGGAGAGGAGGGAAGTGCTGGGGGACGTAGTAGAGAATTGAAAGTGTTGAAAAGCTGTTTAGGGTTGTGGGACAGGGAGAATATGAGAGATGAGAAGTTTGCGTGAGCGTGGACTTAAAGCTGGCAAGGGACTGCTTGTATGCGATGAAGTGCTCCGCAGAGCGGGATCGCTTCCATCTCTGCTCAGTGACCCTGGAAGCCTGCCTCAGTTCTGTGGTCAGGCTGGTCAGCCAGGGCTGCCTGTTGATTGTATGAGTTTTGCTATGCATGAGGGGGCAGCTAAGTCAAGTGTTGCTGTCATTGTGGTGTTATAAAAAAATGGCAGCAATATCAGTGTCATGAAGGGAAGCTATGTCTGTTAGAGGGAGAAGGGACTCAGAGTGATTGTAAATTGAGGTGTTAGATTTCTGTGAGGGTGAGTGAGTTTGTGGAGTAGGGGGTTGCACACTAGGAGAAGAGAGAGAAGAGAATGTCAGTTGTTGTGAATTCCGTTCTTGGGCTCCCTCCGGTGGTTGTAAATGGCACTTTTGTGAATTCTGCCCTTGGGCTCCCTCCGGTGGTTTTAAGTGGAACTGCTGCTCCTTGGATTTAGCTTAGCAGCTGCTTCCACTGATCGTCTCTCCTGCTCTGCTATTTAGCCTGGCTCTGATCTTCAGCCTGTGCCAGCTGTCAATGTTTCTTGGTTGGATTCAGATCTCTCCTTGGATTTCCTTGATAGTCGGTCCTGTTCAGCAAAGATAAGTCCTTGCATGTTGATTTGTTTTCCTCTTGCTGTGGACTTAATCATTCAGCTCATTTTATGTTTGCTCTAGTCCAGCTTGTCAGTATTCAATATTCTGTTAAGCTGGAAGCTCTGGGGAAGCAGATTTGCCCTCCACACCGTTAGTCAGGTGTGGATATTTTTTGTAAACTCTGTGATGGATTTTTCTAGCTTTTAATACTGACCGCACAGTATCCTTTCCTATTCTGTCTATCTAGTTAGAAGTGGCCTCCTTTGCTAAATCCTGGTTTCATTCTGTGTATGTCATTTCCCTCTCCACTCACAGTCCATATTTGTGGGGGGCTGTCTGTCCTTTGGGAATTTTCTCTGAGGCAAGATAGCTTTCCTGTTTCCATCTTTAGGGGTAGTTAGTTCTCCGGCTGTGACGAGATGTCTAGGGAGTGACAGGAACATTCCACGGCTACTTCTAGTGTTGTGTTAGGTTCAGGAACTGCGGTCAGTAAAGATACCATCTCCTCAGAGCTAGTCCCATGTTTCTCCTTAACCACCAGGTCATAACAGTACAGCTGGCCAGCAATGTATTGAATGCATCTCAAAAGAGGGGAAAAAAAAGTTCTGAACCATTTTTTTTTCTCTGCAGCCTGTTTTGTCTTTTTTTTCCCCTTAATCTCTGGGTGGTTCAGGATTTTGGCGCTGACATGGATGTTCAGGGTTTGTTCTCTCGTGTGGATCAACTTGCTGCAAGGGTACAGAGTATCCAAGATTATGTCGATCAGACTCCGGTTTTGGAGCCTAGAATTCCTACTCTTGATTTGTTTTTTGGGGATAGATCTAAGTTCTTGAACTTTAAAAATAACTGCAGATTGTTTTTTGCTTTGAGACCCCGTTCCTCTGGTGACCCCATTCAGCAGGTGAAAATTGTCATCTCTCTGCTGCGTGGAGACCCTCAGGATTGGGCATTCTCCCTTGAGTCAGGGGATCAGGCATTACCTAATGTAGACGCATTTTTTCAAGCGCTCGGATTACTGTATGATGAACCTAATTCTGTGGATCAGGCAGAAAAAACCTTGTTGGCCCTGTGTCAGGGTCAGGAAGCGGCAGAAGTAAACTGCCAGAAATTTAGAAAGTGGTCTGTGCTCACTAAATGGAATGAAGATGCTCTGGCTGCAATTTTCAGAAAGGGTCTTTCTGAAGCCCTTAAAGATGTTATGGTGGGGTTCCTCACGCCTATTGGTTTGAACGAATCTATGTCTCTAGCCATTCAGATTGATCGGCGCCTGCGCGAGCGCAAGGTTGTGCACCATATGGCAGTGTCCTCTGAGCAGAGTCCTGAGCCTATGCAATGTGATAGGATTTGGACTAGAGCAGAACGGCAGGAATTCAGACGTCAGAATAGGCTGTGTTTTTACTGTGGTGATTCTGCTCATGCTATTTCTGATTGCCCTAAGCGTACTAAGAGGGTCGCTAGGTCTGTTACCATTAGTACTGTGCAGCCTAAATTTCTCTTGTCTGTTACCCTGATTTGCTCATTATCGTCCTTTTCTGTCATGGCATTTGTGGATTCAGGCGCTGCCCTGAACTTAATGGACTTAGAGTTCGCCAGACGCTGTGGTTTTTTCTTACAGCCTTTGCAGAGCCCTATTCCCTTAGCATTGATGCTACACCATTGGCCAAGAATAAACCTCAGTACTGGACTCAGCTGACCATGTGCATGGCTCCAGCACATCAGGAAGATTGTCGTTTTCTGGTGTTGCATAATTTGCATGATGTGGTTGTACAGGGTTTTCCATGGTTACAGGTACATAATCCAGTGCTGGATTGGAAATCCATGTCTGTGACTAGTTGGGGTTGTCAAGGGGTACATTGTGACGTTCCTTTGATGTCAATTTCCTCTCCCCCCTCTTCTGAAGTTCCTGAGTTTTTGTCGGATTTCCAGGATGTATTTGATGAGCCCAAGTCCAGTTCCCTTCCTCCTCATAGGGACTGTGATTGTGCTATTAACTTGATTCCTGGCTGTAAGTTCCCTAAGGGCCGACTTTTCAATCTGTCTGTGCCAGAGCATGCCGCCATGCGGAGTTATGTTAAGGAGTCTTTGGAGAAGGGGCATATTCGGCCCTCTTCGTCACCGTTGGGAGCGGGATTCTTCTTTGTTGCCAAGAAGGATGGCTCCTTGAGACCCTGTATTGATTATCGCCTTCTTAATAAGATCACGGTCAAATTCCAATACCCTTTACCTTTGCTTTCTGATTTGTTTGCTCGGATTAAGGGGGCGAGTTGGTTTACTAAGATTGACATTCGAGGGGCGTATAATCTTGTTCGTATTAAACAGGGTGACGAATGGAAAACTGCATTTAATACGTCCGAAGGCCATTTTGAATACCTTGTGATGCCATTCGGGCTCTCTAATGCCCCATCTGTGTTTCAGTCCTTCATGCACGATATCTTCCGGAATTATCTTGATAAATTCATGATTGTATATTTGGATGATATTTTGATTTTTTCCAACGATTGGGAGTCTCATGTGAAACAGCACGAAGGATCTGAACTACCATCCTGACCTAACACTTTATTTGTGAAGGGGTCTAAATGCCTATTTGGAGTTCAGAAGGTTTCTTTTTTGGGTTTTATTTTTTCTCCCTCGGCTATAGAAATGGATCCTGTTAAGCTCCAAGCCATTCATGATTGGATTCAACCCACTTCTGTGAAGAGCCTTCAGAAATTTTTGGGCTTTGCTAATTTTTATCACCGTTTCATTGCCAACTTTTCCAGTGTGGTTAAGCCCCTGACCGATTTGACGAAGAAAGGCGCTGATGTGATGAATTGGTCCTGTGCGGCTGTTGAGGCCTTTCAGGAGCTTAAACGTCGATTTACTTCTGCCCCTGTGTTGCGTCAGCCGGATGTTTCTCTTCCTTTTCAGGTTGAGGTTGACGCTTCTGAGATTGGGGCAGGGGCCGTTTTGTCTCAGAGAAGTTCTGATGGTTCTTTGATGAAACTGTGTGCCTTCTTCTCCAGAAAGTTTTCGCCTGAGGAGTGTAATTATGATGTCGGCAATCGGGAGTTGTTGGCTATGAAGTGGGCATTTGAGGAGTGGCGACATTGGCTTGAGGGAGCCAAGCACCGCATTGTGGTTTTGACCGATCATAAGAATCTGATTTACCTCGAGTCTGCCAAGCGGTTGAATCCTAGACAGGCTCGATGGTCCCTGTTTTTCTCCTGTTTTGATTTTGTGGTCTCGTATCTTCCGGGATCTAAGAATGTTAAGGCTGATGCCCTCTCTAGGAGTTTTTTGCCTGATTCTCCGGGAGTCCTTGAGCCGGTTGGTATTCTCAAGGAGGGGGTGATTCTTTCTGCCATCTCCCCTGATTTACGGCGGGTGCTTCAGGAATTTCAGGCTGATAAACCTGACCACTGTCCAGTGGGGAAACTGTTCCTGATAGATGGACTAGTAAGGTAATTTCTGAGGTTCATTGTTCGGTGTTGGCTGGTCATCCTGGGATTTTTGGTACCAGAGATTTGGTTGCTAGGTCCTTTTGGTGGCCTTCCTTGTCGCGGGATGTGCGTTCTTTTGTGCAGTCCTGTGGGACTTGTGCCCGGGCCAAGCCTTGCTGTTCCCATGCTAGTGGGTTGCTTTTGCCTTTACCGGTCCCTGAGAGGCCCTGGACGCATATTTCCATGGATTTTATTTTGGATCTTCCTGTTTCCCAGAAGATGTCTGTTATCTGGGTGGTTTGTGACCGGTTTTCTAAGATGGTCCATTTGGTACCTTTGCCTAAATTGCCTTCCTCCTCTGATTTGGTTCCATTGTTTTTTCAGCATGTGGTTCGTTTGTATGGCATTCCGGAGAATATTGTGTCTGACAAAGGTTCTCAGTTTGTTTCTAGGTTTTGGCGGTCCTTTTGTGCTAGGATGGGCATTGATTTGTCTTTTTCTTCGGCGTTTCATCCTCAGACAAATGGCCAAACTGAGCGAACCAATCAGACCTTGGAAACCTATTTGAGATGCTTTGTGTCTGCTGATCAGGATGATTGGGTGGCCTTCTTGCCGTTGGCCGAGTTTGCCCTTAATAATCGGGCTAGTTCGGCTACTTTGATTTCGCCTTTTTTTTGTAATTTTAGTTTTCATCCTCGTTTTTCTTCAGGGCAGGTTGAGCCTTCTGATTGTCCTGGTGTGGATTCTGTGGTGGACAGGTTACAGCAGATTTGGACTCATGTGGTGGACAATTTAACGTTGTCTCAGGAAAAGGCTGAACGTTTTGCTAACTGCCGTCGCTGTGTTGGTCCCCGGCTTCGTGTTGGGGATTTAGTTTGGTTATCTTCTCGTCATGTTCCTATGAAGGTTTCTTCCCCTAAGTTCAAGCCTCGCTTTATTGGTCCCTATAAGATTTCTGAGATTATCAATCCGGTATCTTTTCGTTTGGCCCTTCCTGCCTCTTTTGCCATCCATAATGTTTTCCATAGATCTTTGTTGCGGAGATATGTGGTGCCCGTTGTTCCCTCTGTTGATCCTCCTGCCCCGGTGTTGGTTGAGGGGGAGTTGGAATATGTGGTGGAGAAGATTTTGGATTCTCGTTTTTCGAGGCGGAGGCTTCAGTATCTTGTCAAGTGGAAGGGTTATGGCCAGGAGGATAATTCTTGGGTTGTTGCCTCCGATGTCCATGCCGCCGATTTGGTTCGTGCCTTTCACTTGGCTCGTCCTGATCGGCCTGGGGGCTCTGGTGAGGGTTCGGTGACCCCTCCTCAAGGGGGGGGTACTGTTGTGAATTCCGTTCTTGGGCTCCCTCCGGTGGTTGTAAATGGCACTTTTGTGAATTCTGCCCTTGGGCTCCCTCCGGTGGTTTTAAGTGGAACTGCTGCTCCTTGGATTTAGCTTAGCAGCTGCTTCCACTGATCGTCTCTCCTGCTCTGCTATTTAGCCTGGCTCTGATCTTCAGCCTGTGCCAGCTGTCAATGTTTCTTGGTTGGATTCAGATCTCTCCTTGGATTTCCTTGATAGTCGGTCCTGTTCAGCAAAGATAAGTCCTTGCATGTTGATTTGTTTTCCTCTTGCTGTGGACTTAATCATTCAGCTCATTTTATGTTTGCTCTAGTCCAGCTTGTCAGTATTCAATATTCTGTTAAGCTGGAAGCTCTGGGGAAGCAGATTTGCCCTCCACACCGTTAGTCAGGTGTGGATATTTTTTGTAAACTCTGTGATGGATTTTTCTAGCTTTTAATACTAACCGCACAGTATCCTTTCCTATTCTGTCTATCTAGTTAGAAGTGGCCTCCTTTGCTAAATCCTGGTTTCATTCTGTGTATGTCATTTCCCTCTCCACTCACAGTCTATATTTGTGGGGGGCTGTCTGTCCTTTGGGAATTTTCTCTGAGGCAAGATAGCTTTCCTGTTTCCATCTTTAGGGGTAGTTAGTTCTCCGGCTGTGACGAGATGTCTAGGGAGTGACAGGAACATTCCACGGCTACTTCTAGTGTTGTGTTAGGTTCAGGAACTGCGGTCAGTAAACATACCATCTCCTCAGACCTCGTCCCATGTTGCTCCTTAACCACCAGGTCATAACAGTCAGTAGGTTGTGGACAGACAGGAGGAGGGGTTAGTTAGTGAGATTGGTAAGGGAACAGAGGCGGTTGGAGATAAGGTCCAGCATCTTTGTGAGTGGCCGCGGAGGACCATTGAGTGAGGACAAAGGAGGCAGTGAGTGATAGAAGTGTAGAGGCAGCTGGGGTGGAACAATGGGGATGTTGAAGTAGACCATGATAGTGAGGATGTCAGCAGAAAGGAAATGAAATAGCCAGGTGGTGAAGTGGTCGAGAAAGGTGGAGATGGCTAGTTCTGGGAGTTGGCAGATGAAGGCCAGCTGGAGGTTGGAGGGGAAGTAGATGTGGACGGAGTGCACCTCAAATGAGGGAAGAGTAGTGGAGGGTGGAAGTGGAATTGGGGTAAAGGAGCAGGTATCGGATAAAAGCAAGCCAAATCCTCCACCGCGTTTGTTACTGGGGCAAGGGGTGTGAGAGGTGGAATCCGCCATAGGAAAGTGCAGCTGGAGAGGCTGAGTCAGAGGTAGTCAGGTTTCAGTGATGGCAAGGAAGGAGAGTTTGTTGGTGATAAAGAGGTCATGGATAAACGGCAGTTTGTTGCAGACAGAGTGTGCGTTCCATAGAGCGCCAGCTAAGGGGACGGGGGACTGGATGAGTGGGTATTAGGTTATCATCATTGAGAAAACATGTAGAGGATCGTGGTAGGGGTGTTCGAAATGAGTGTGGGGATGTGTTGAGGAGGGCCATCATTTGGGGATACGTCGCCAGCAACGAGGAGTAGCAGAAAGAGCATTAGAAGGTGGGAGCAGGATAGGACATGATGAACTGTCTAGACTGGCCTCTATTCCGTAGTTTGGTGCTGAGGTGACTGGAACTGAGTTTTTCAAACAGTGAGCTGAGTTTTTCCTTGTAGCCTCTATTCTGTACAGTTCATTGCTGACATGACTAGAATGGAGTTGCTGTAGTGATGTCCTCATAGGATCAAATCTAATCTAGACGGCTCACGACTGAAACTTCCAGAATGGAGTTAATTCCAGGAGCTCCTCCTAGATTCCAATCTAGTGGCATAGGAATTATAAATGTATGCATGTATGTATTGTCACATTTAAAAAAAAAAAAAATTACACATAGCACCGATTGTTCAGTTTTGCCCGAATTTGACTTTTACTGTATTCCAACCAGTCCCAGCTCCGACATTTCTGGAGTGCGTGGAGCTAGACCGGCTGAGAACCTCGGAAGGAGCATGCGACTTTTGCCATTTGTTGTGTGCCTGATTTTGCCTATCGGGACTTTGCGACGCGTCGGACGCTTCTGATGAGTATGTGGAGAGCCATCCAGAGGCCGAGATCTGCGGCGGCTCGTATGTGAGCTTTGTCTGTGGTGGTATAGGGAGGAATGACTTTTAGAGGGTAGGAGAAATGTTGGCGGGAATTATTAGATGATTGGGAAGACGTGTGGTGTCTACCCTTGCGTCCGCTGTGGCTATGGGGTATGTTGGGGTAATTGAGTCGGCAGCCAGGGGTGGGTTACTGGCCATAATTGGTAACGTTGTGCTGTTTAGCATTGGGGGTGTTATAGCGCTACTGTAATCAACATTATTGTTGGGATATGAAAGAGCGGGGGTTAATAGAAATTCTTTATTAGCTATTTGGGCTATAGGGAATGATGTAGGATGCCCCAAGATTGCCATAAAAACACAGCTGTGACCTAATAAAAAAGTCTGTAGGAGGAAAAAGATCTACATTATTGCAGACCTATTATTGTGGCTATTTGTGTAAATACTTCTGGATTTTTTTAAAAAGATTTTGCAAGAAAACATGTTTACACACCTTGATAGAGATCGAACAGCCAGTAACCTGTCATTAATGCCCCAACAAGCTTTTCTCAAACTGTTTAATTAACCCCTTAGTGACAGAGCCAATTTGGTACTTAATGACCAGGCCAATTTTTACAATTCTGACCACTGTCACTTCATGAGGTTATAACTCTGGAACGCTTTAACAGATCCCGCTGATTCTGAGATTGTTTTTTGGTGACATATTGTACTTCATGTTAATGGCAACATTTCTTCGATATTACTTGCGATTTTTAATGAAAAAAATGGAAATATGGCTAAAATTTTTTAAATTTTGCAATTTTCAAACTTTGAATTTTTATGCCCTTAAATCAGAAAGATATGTCACACAAAATGGTTAATAAAGAAAAAATTTTTTAGGGACCATCTCACATTTAAAGTCACTTTGAGGGGTGTACATGACAGAAAATACCCAAACTTAACACTATTCTAAAAACTACACCCCTCAAGGTGCTCAAAACCACATTCAAGACGTTTATTAACCCTTTACTTGCTTCACAGGAACTGAATTTTTTTTTGCAAACATTTTATTTCAGAACCAATTTGTTTTTATTTTCACAAGTGTAAAAAGAGAAAATGAACCACAAAATTTGTTGTGCAATTTCTCCTGAATACGCAGATACCCCATATGTGGGGGTAAACCCCTGTTTGGGTGCACGGCAGGGCTTGGAAGAGAAGGAGCGCTGTTTGACTTTTTCAATGCAGAATTGCAGAGCTCCTGATGTACCTAAACAGTAGAAACCCCCCACAAGTGACCCCATTTTGGAAACTCGACCCCCCCAAAGAGCTTATCTAGATGCGTGGAGAGCACTATGAAGCCCAAAATGTTTCACTACAGTTTATATCGCAGAGCCGTGAAAATGCAAAATCATTTTTTTCCCCACAAAAATAATTTTAGTCCACATTTTTTTATTTTCCCAAGGGTAACAGGATAAATTAGTCCCCCAAAGTGGTTGTGCAATTGTTCCTGAGTACACTTATGCCCCATGTTTTGGTAAACCACTGTTTGGGGCGCACATCAGGGCTCGGAAGGGAGGGAGCACCATTTGACTTTTTGAATGCAAAATTGGCTGGAATCAATGGTGGCGCCATGTCGCGTTTGGAGAGCCCCTGATGTGCCTAAACAGTGGAAACCTGTCAATTCTAACTCCAACACTAACCCCAACACACCCGTAACCCTAATCCCAAACCTAACCCTAATACCAACCATAACCCCAACCCACCCCTAACCCTAAACCTAACACACCCCTAACCCTAATACCAACCATAACCCTAACCACAAGCCTAACCCTAACCCCCAACACACCCCTAACCACAAGCCTAACCCTAACCTTAACCCTAATTCCAACCCTAACTCTAGTTCCAACCCTAACCCTAAGTGCCCACGTTGCGGATTTGTGTGCAGATTTTTCCGCCCAGTTTTTGAAAAATCCGCAGGCAAAACACACTGCGTTTTACTTGCGGATTTACAATGATTTCTATACAGATTTCACCTCAGATTCCTATTGAGGAACAGGTGTAAAACGCTGCGGAATCTGCACAAAGAATTGACATGCTGCGGAAAATACAAAGCAGTGTTTCCGCGTGGTATTTTCCACACCATGGGCACAGCGGATTTGGTTTTCCATAGGTTTACATGGTACTGTAAACGTGATGGAAAACTGCTATGAATCCGCAGTGGCCAATCCGCACCGTGTGCACAGAGCCTAATTTAAACCCAAATTCTAACCCCAACCCTAATTCTAACCCTAATTCTAACCCTAACCCTAATTGCAACCCTAACCCTAGTGGAAAAATAAAAATATATTTTCTTATTTTGCCTACCTATGGGGGTGATAAAGGGGGGAGGGGTTATTTACTATTTTTTTTATATTGATCACTGTGATAGGTTGTATCACAGTGATCAAAATGTACCTGGAATGAATCTGCCGGCCGATTCGGCGGGCACACTGCGCATGTGCCCGCCATTTTGGAAGATGGCGGTGCCCATGGAGAAGAAGGATGGACACCCGGAAGTCCTGGGGGGGGTGGGATCGGACAGCGGGGGGGCGCGGGTGGAGAGGAGAAGACTGGTGGATCGCTGCTGCCAGTCGGTGGAGGGGGCAGATCGGGGTCTCCAACCGTGGCCGATGATATTGCAGCATCGGCCATGGCTGGATTGTAATATTTCACCAATTTTCAGTTAACCCTTTCACTCGATCTGCAGGAACGCGATCCTGCCATGACGCCACATAGGCGTCACAGGTCGGATTGGCACAGGTCAGATTAACTCTCTATGTACCATTTTATTATGTTCATTACTAAACATCGGGCTTGGTATTATTATTATTATTTATTTATAAATAGCATGGTGGCGCAGTGGTTAGCACAGCAGCCTTGCAGTGCTGGAGTCATGGGTTCAAACCCCATCAAGGACAACATCTGCAAAGAGTTTGTATGTTCTCTCTGTGTTTGCGTGGGTTTCCTCCGGGTACTCCGGTTTCCTCCCACATTCCAAAGACATACTGATAGGGAACCTAGATTGTGAGCCCCAACGGGGACAGCGATGATAATGTGTGCAAACTGTAAAGCGCTGTGGAATATGTTAGCGCTATATAAAAATAAAGATTATTATTATAAATAAAGATTATTATTATTTATATAGCACCATTAATTCCATGGTGCTGTACATGAGAAAGGGGTTACATACAGGGTTATAGATATCATTTACAGTAAACAGGTTTACAGTGACAGACTGGTACAGAGGGGAGAGAACCCTGTCCTTGCGGACTTACATTCTATGGGATATCTATATATCTATCTATAGATTTATCTATTATCTATGTGTGTGTAAACATTACTCTTCAATGGAGTATATAAAGGAAAAGGTTGAACAAGAAATGACATCACAATACTTTTTTGGTTAAATAATAGATCTTTATTTAGCTTACAAAAACGCACACAAAGCCACATGAAAATCAGCATCAAATCTGCACGGATTTTTCTGCCAAGAGATGCAGAATCTGCACAGAAAATTCCACAGGCAGATCTGCAACGTGTGCACATACCCTAACGCACACTTTTCCCCCCCAAATTGGTGCGAAAACAGGGTGCATCTTATAATCTGAACCTTTAAAAAAAAAAAGCTTACTGTGGGGGGTTGCTGTGGTGGAGCAGTGATGCATGCCCCCTCACACCAGCCCCCTTGATGCCCCTCTACATACCCCATGCCTCCTCACAACAGACACAAGGCACCCTGGATGCCCCTCTACATACCCCATGCATCCTCCAAACAGCCACAAGGCACCCTGGATGCCCCTCTACATACCCCATGCCTCCTCACAACAGACACAAGGAACCCTGGATGCTCCTCTACATACCCCATGCCTCCTCACAACAGCCACAAGGCACCCTGGATGCCCCGCCACATACCCCATGCCTCCTCACACCATCCACACAACACCATGGATGCCTCATGCCCCCTCACAACAGCCACAAGGCCCCCTGGATGCCCCATCACCTACATACCCCATGCCCCCTCACACTATGCAACACAGCCCACTGGATGCCCCCTCACACTATGCAACACAGCCCACTGGATGCCCCCTCACACTATGCAACACAGCCCACTGGATGCCCCCTCACATTATGCAACACAGCCCCCTGGTTGTCCCATGCCCCCTCACAACAGTCACAAGGCCCCCTGGATGCCCCATGCCCCCTCACCTACATACCCCATGCCCCCTCAACAGCCACGATACCCCCTGGATGCCCCATGCCCCCTCACCTACATACCCCATGCCCCCTTACACTGTGCAACACTGCCCCCTGGATGCCCCATGCCCCCCCTACATACCCCATGCCCCCTCACACCAGCCCCTTACACTATGCAACACTGCCCCCCCCGGATGCCCCTCTACATACCCCATGCCCCGTCACAACAGCCACAAGGCCCTCTGGATGCCCCATGCCCCCTCACCTACATACCCCCCCACACTATGCAACACAGCCCCCTGAATGCCCCCCTCATACCAGCCCCCTGACACTATGAAACAGCCCCTGGATGCCCCATGCCCCCTCCCCTACAAACCCCATGCCCCCTCAACAGCCACAAGGCTCCCTGGATGCCCCATGCCCCCTCACACTATGCAACACAGCCCCCTTCATGCCCCTCTACATACCCCATGCCACCTCACACCAGCCCCCTGGATGCCTCTCTATATGACCCATCACACCAGACCCCTAAATGTCCCTCTACGTACCCCATGCCCCCTACAACAGCCACAAGGCCCCCTGGATGCCCCTCTACATACCCCATGCCCCCTCACACCAGCCCCCTGGATGCCCCTCTACATAACCCATGCCCCCCACACCATCCACACAGCACTCTGGATGCCCCATGCCCCCTCTACATACCCCATGCCCCCCTCAAACCAGCCCCCTGGATGCCCCTCTACATACCCCATGCCCCCTCACACCATCCACACAGCACTCTGGATGCCCCATGCCCCTTCTACATACCCCATGCCCCCCTCACACCAGCCCCCTGGATGCCCCTCTACATACCCCATGCCCCCTCACACCATCCACACAGCACTCTGGATGCCCCATGCCCCTTCTACATACCCCATGCCCCCCTCACACCAGCCCCCTAGATGCCCCTCTACATACCCCATGCCCCCTCACACCATCCACACAGCACTCTGGATGCCCCATGCCCCTTCTACATACCCCATGCCCCCCTCACACCAGCCCCCTGGATGCCCCCTCTACATACCCCATGCCCCCTCACAACAGCCCCCTGGATGCCCCTCTACATACCCTCTCACAACAGCCACAAGGCCCCCTGGATACCCCTCTACATACCCCATGCCTCCTCACAACAGACACAAGGCCCCCTGGATGCCCCTCTACATACCCCATGCCTCCTCACAACAGACACAAGGCCCCCTGGATGCCCCTCTACATACCCCATGCCTCCTCACAACAGATACAAGGCACCCTGGATGCCCCTCTACATATCCCATGTCTCCTCACAACAGCCACAAGGCACCCTGGATGCCCCTCTACATACCCCATGCTTCCTCACAACAGACACAAGGCACCCTGGATGCCCCTCTACATACCCCATGCCTCCTCACAACAGATAGAAGGCACCCTGGATGCCCCGCTACATTCCCCATGCCTCCTCACAACAAACACAAGGCACCCTGGATGCCCTGCTACATACCCCATGCCTCCTCACAACAGCCACAAGGCACCCTGGATGCCCCTCTACATACCCCATGCCTCCTCACAACAGATAGAAGGCACCCTGGATGCCCCACTACATTCCCCATGCCTCCTCACAACAGACACAAGGCACCCTGGATGCCCCGCTACATACCCCATGCCTCCTCACAACAGCGACAAGGTAACCTGGATGCCCCTCTACAGAGTGTAGAGTGTACTGTAGAGTGTAGGGTGTAAAGTTTAGGGTGTTGGGTGTAGAGTGTTGTGTGTAGAGTGTAGGGTGTAGAGTGTGGGGTGTAGGTTGTAGAGTGTAGGGTGTAAAGTTTAGGGTGTTGGGTGTAGAGTGTTGGGTGTAGGGTGTAGAGTGTAGTGTGTAGGGAGTAGGGCATAGAGTGTAGGGTGTAGAGTGTAGGGAGTAGGGTGTAGAGTGTAGGATGTTGGGTGTAGAGTGTAGGGAGTAAGGTGTAGCGTGTTGATGTAGGGTGTAGAGTGTAGGGAGTAGGGTGTATAGTGTAGGGTGTAGGGTGTAGAGTGTAGGGTGTAGGATGTAGAGTGTAGGGTGTTGAGTGTAGGGTTGAGTGAAGCGGATCGGACAAATTAAAAAATCGCCGACTTTCGGCAAAGTCGGGTTTCATGAAACCTGACCCAATCCTAGTGTGGGATCGGCTATGAGGTCGGTGATCTTCGTGCCAAAGCCACGTTTCGTATGACGCGTTCAGTGCCATTTCTCAGCCAATGAAGGAGGACGCAGAGTGTGGGCAGCGTGATGACATAGGTCTCGGTCACCACCATCTTAGAGAAGGGCATGACAGTGATTGGCTTGCTTTCTGCGGCATCACAGGGGGTATAAAGAGGCCTGCACAACGACCGCCATCTTACTTCTGCCGATGTTAGCATAGGGAGAGGTTGCTGCAGCTTCATCAGAAGAAGGGACATAGTTAGGGAGGGAATATTAACCCCGAAACTGCTTGTGCTGTAGCGATTTCCACTGTCCAACACCACCTTTGTTTTGCAGGGACAGTGGAGGCTATATTTTTGTGCATCAGCTCTGTAGCTTATTAGGCTGCCTTATAAGGCTCCCTGATAGCTGCATTGCTGTTTGCACGCTGCTGTGCAAACCAACTGCTTTTTTAAAAGCAAAAATCCTGTTGCTCCTTTCAGCAGTTATCTTGTTTATTTGTCCGCACTTTTGTGTGCAGCAGTCCTTTTTATTGTTGCCATACTTGTCCTGAGATCATTGTAGGGAGATTGAAATTGTACTACAATCCTTGGATTTTTTCAGATATCTTCCAGCCACTTTCTGCCACTTACATTGTGTTGTGTAACACACTGGGCCTGAGTTGTGGTGCAGTCTCCCCCCAAAAAAAGAGAGATTCAAATTGTCACAAAGTGGATATTTGTCAGTTCTGTTAGTTTGTCATATATCAGCCAGCCATGTTCTGCCACTTACATTGTGTTGTGTTATACACTGGGCCTGAGTTGTGGTGCAGTCTCCCCCCCCAAAAAGGGAGATTCAAATTGTCACAAAGTGGATATACGTCAGTTCTGTTAGTTTGTCGTATATCAGCCAGCCACGTTCTGCCACTTACATTGTGTTGTGTTATACACTGGGTCTGAGTTGTGGTTCAGCCCCCCCCCCAAAAAAAAAAGGAGATTCAAATTGTCACAAAGTGGATATACGTCAGTTCTGTTAGTTTGTCGTATATCAGCCAGCCACGTTCTGCCACTTGCATTGTGTTGTTTTATACACTGGGCCTGAGTTGTGGTTCAGTCTCCCCAAAATAAAAAGGGAGATTTAAGTTCTCAACAAGTTTATACACACCTTTTACCTTGTTTTACAGTACCTATATAACGGTTGTTAATTTGGTTAGATTTTCCCAAAAATGAGGAAGTCTGGTGGAAGAGGCCGTGGGCGGTCGTTGCCAGCTGGTACTGATGGTGGTGGTGGTGGAGCATCTGGTGGTAGTGGGAAAAGCAAAATATCAGCTAAGGCTGGAGGTGTTGAGCCAGCGTCATCGTCTGGCTACAAAAGGCCTCGAAGGCTCCCTTATCTTGGAGTAGGAAAACCGCTTTTAAAGCCGGAGCAGCAGGAAAAAGTTTTGGCTTTCCTTGCTGACTCAGCCTCTAGTTCTTTCGCCTCCTCTTCAAAAAGTTCCAAATATAAAAGCAGCGAGTCGTCAGTGGATGCTCCCGGTCAGGAACAAGACATTTCCTTGTGTCCTTCACACAAACCAAAAGTGAAGGATGCGTTAGGCGACACCAAAGGTTACTCCATGGAGCTCTTTACATATACCGTGCCTGGGTTAGAAAGGGAAATTGTTAACTGCCCATTACAAGATGAATCGGACATGGAGTGCACAGATGCACAGCCATGGCTAGATTATGATGCTGTTCCATTGACTCAGATCACTACATTGCCCTCGCAGTGTACTGAGCCAGAATCTGACCCTGATGAGACTATGGTGCCCATCCCGAACGCTATAGCACCTTAGACGGTGACACAGAGGAAGGTGCACATGAGATTGAGGAGGAGGTGATAGATGACCCAGTTGTTGACCCAGATTGGCAGCCATTGGGGGAAGAGGGTGCCGCTGCCAGTAGCTCAGAAGCGGAGGAGGATGATCTGCAACACCCATCTACATCGCAACAGCTGTCATCTGGCAGGCCCGTATCAGGCCAAAAACGTTTGTCAAAAACAAAAACAGTTTTAGGACAGCGTGGCCATCCGGTGAAAGTAGCACAGCGTGCAATGCCTGAAAAGGTATTCCATAGTAGGAAGAGTGCAGTGTGGCAGTTTTTTTAACCAAGATCCCAATGATCAGTCAAAAGTCATCTGTAAGAAATGGTCAAGGACCTTTAGCAGAGGGAAAATCTTCAAAATTTAAATACAACATGCATGCTTAGACATTTAACCAGCATGCACTTGCAAGCCTGGACTAACTACCAAACGTCCCATACCATTGGTGCACCTGCTCAGAATGAAGGTAGTCAGCAACGCTACATTGCTTCCCTCACTGTAAGCCCACCGGTTAGGACACCACCAGCAGCATATGTGGACGTATCGTCACAAGGCCAAAGCAGTCAGGGAATCACAAGGTTATTGGTAGGAAACACTGTATGTAGGCCACCATCAAGAATACCATCACCAACCCTTTCTCAATCCGCCATGTCCACCACCACCTCCACCACTAGTTCCACCATATGCAGCTCTGCAGTCCAGCTCACCCTACAAGAGGCTCTCGTTAGGAAAAGAAAGTACTCATCCTCTCATCCGCGTACACAGGGTTTGAACGCTCACATTGCTAGACTAATCTTGTTAGAGATGATGCCCTACCGGTTGGTTGAAAGCGAAGCTTTCAAAGACCTGATGGCCTACACAGTACCACGCTATGACCTACCCAGTCGGCACTTCTTTGCGAGAAAAGCCATCCCAGCCCTCCACCAGCATGTCAAAGACCGCATTGTCCATGCACTGAGGCAATCAGTCAGTGGAAAGGTGCACCTCACAACAGATGCATGGACCAGTAGGCATGGCCAGGGATGTTACATGTCCATCATGGCGCACTGTGTTAATGTGGTGGATGCAGGGTCCACAGGGGACCGCCATAGTGGCACAGCTCTGCCTAGCCCACGGTCTAGAAAACAGTTGGCTTTAGGCATTCGCCACCAGTCCTCCTACTCCTCCAGAAGCGAAAGCTCATCCACAGAGCACTGTTGCATGACCATTCCATCCGCAGCTGCCAGTGTTGCACACGAGGTGTCCCATTATGGAACAGCTAGTGGTAAGCGTCAGCAGGCAGTGTTACAAATGAAGTGTTTGGGCGACAACAGACACACCGCAGAAGTTCTGGCCGAGTACTTGCAGCAGCAAACTCAGTCATGGCTGGGCAGTGTACATCTTGAGGCAGGCAAGGTAGTCAGTGATAACGGAAGGAATTTTATGGCTGCCATAGCCCTTTCAGAACTGAAACACATACCTTGCCTGGCTTACACCTTGAACCTGGTGGTGCAGTGCTTCCTGAAAAATTATCTGGAGTTACCAGCCCTGCTCCTGAAGTTGCGAAGACTTTGCTCGCACATCCCCCGGTCGCCTGTACACTCCAGCCGTATGCTGAACCATCAGCGATCACTGAATCTTCCCCAGCACTGCCTAATTATTGATGATGCAACAAGGTGGAACTCTACACTGCACATGGTTCAGAGGCTGTGCGAACAGAGGCGTGCTGTTATTTATTTGTGGGAGGATACACATACACGGGCAGGCAGTTGGATGGCAGACATGGAGTTGTTTGGTGTGCAGTGGTCGAAACTACAAGACCTCTGTCTAGTCCTTCAGTGTTTTGATGAATGCACACGGCTGGTAAGTGCAGACGACGCCGTCATAAGCATGAGCATCCCACTAATGCGTCTGCTGATGCAAAGTTTGACGCACATTAAGGAGCAGGCGTCTCCAGCCGAGCAGGAGGGAAGCCTTGATGACAGTCAGCCATTGTCTGCTCAGGGAACTGTCCTGGACGATGTGGCGGACGAAGAGGAGGAGGAGGAGGATGATGGGGATGAAGATGTATGGGAGGAGGATGCTTCTCAGGGGGCAATAGAAACTGGTGCCGTTGCAAGGTCAGGTACAGGGTTTTTGAGGGACACAAGTGATGTTGATTTGCAAGAAAGTGCTCCTCAACCCAGCACAAGCAGTGAATTGACACCTGGAACATTGTCCCACATGGCTGAGTATGCCTTGCGTATCCTAAAAAGGGACTCCCGCATTGTCAAAATGATGACTGATGATGATTACTGGTTGGCCTGCCTTGTGGATCCACGATATAAAGGAAAATTACAAAATATCATACCATATGAGAACCTTGATAAAATATTGGCTACCAAACAAGCAACACTTGTAGACTCTTTGGTTCAGGCATTCCCAGCACACAGCGGCGGTGATGGTTCTCACACGAGCCGTAGGGGGCAACATGGCAGAGGTGTTAGAGGTGCAGAAATCCGAAGTGGCGTTGGACAAAGGGGTTTGATGACCAGGTTGTGGAGTGATTTCGCAATGACTGCTGACACGACAGGTACTGCTGCATTGATTCAAAGTGACAGGATAAAGCATTTGTCCAGCATGGTTGCGAACTACTTTTCCTCCCTTATCGATGTTCTCCCTCACAGGCCATTCCCCTTTGATTACTGGGCATCTAAACTAGACAACTGGCCTGAATTGGCAGAATATGCATTACATGAGCTTGCTTGCCCTGCTGCCAGTGTGCTATCAGAAAGAATCTTCAGTGTTGCTGCTTCAATACTGACCGAAAAAAGGACACGTCTGTCTACCAAAAATGTTGATGATCTAACCTTCATTAAAATGAACCAATCATGGATTTCAAATTTTTTTGCCCCACCGTCCCCTGCTGACATGTAGCTTGCCTGAAAAATGTCTTGCTTTTGGCCTCCTCTTACTGACTTCTCCAATTCCTCCATTTGCAGCTGCTGAATGTCCACCATAGGCTATTTTTATACCTCCCTACATGGGCTGACTCGCCCCACAGGGCTGTGGTCACCACCTGGCGCAAGCACCCGTGCGAGTGCCGTTTGCCTGGACAGGTGGGTGTGCCCACTCTTGGGCGACGGCACTGGCACAGGGTCCCTCATAGTACAATGAAGTGTCTCTGACGGTGGTGGTGCACAACCAATGTCAGACACACCGTCGTAATATGAGGGGCCCTGTGCCAGTACCGCCACCCACGAGAGTGTGTTCCCCCCCAGCTCGAACAGCGCTCTACCACTTGCAATACTTACCTCTCCCTGCTCCACCACTGTGTAGTCTGTGCTGTTAAATCCTTCAATGGCACTGCCAATACAAATTTGTTGAAATGATAGATCAAAGTTAAAATATACAGGGGCCCTGGCCTCCATTTAATACTTTACGCCTACTACCACTGTCTTTATTATTTGGGCCTACTAACGGTGTCTGCCGCTCCTTGCTGTTGTCATCCACTGAACAAAGCTGTGCCGCCTGTTTACTCCTGTTACCGATATTAAACTGCATTTGGCCTACTTGATTTGTTGGGCCTAACGGTGTCTGCAGCTCCTTGCTGTTGTCCTCCACTGAACAAAGCTGTGCCGCCTGTTTACTCCTGTTACCGATATTAAACTGCATTTGGACTACTTGATTTGTTGGGCCTACTAACGGTGTCTGTCGCTCTTTGCTGTTGTCCTCCACTGAACAAAGCTGTGCCGCCTGTTTACTCCTGTTACCGATATTAAACTGCATTTGGCCTACTTGATATGTTGGGCCTACTAACGGTGTCTGCCGCTCCTTGCTGTTGTCCTCCACTGAACAAAGCTGTGCCGCCTGTTTACTCCTGCTACTGATTTTAAACTGCATTTAGCCCACTTTATTATTTGGGCCTACTAACTGTGTCTGACACTCCTTACAGTTGTCCTCCGCAGAACAAATCAATGCTGCCTGGTTAGTCCTGTTACCAATTTTGAACTGCTTTTAGACTACTTACTTATTTGGGCCTACTAACTGTCAGCCACTCCTTACAATTGTCCTTCGCTGAACAAAGCAATGCCGCCTGGTTAGTCCTGTTACCAATTTTGAACTGCTTTTAGCCTACTTACTTATTTGGGCCTACTCACTGTGTCAGCCATTCCTTACAATTGTCCTCCGCTGAACAAAGCAATGCCGCCTGGTTAGTCCTGTTACCAATTTTGAACTGCATTTAGCCTACTTGCCTATTTGGGCCTACTCACTGTGTCAGCCACTCCTTACAATTGTCGTCCGCTGAACAAAACAATACCGCCTGGTTATTCCTGTTATCAATTTTGAACTGCTTTTAGCCTACATAATTATTTGGGCCTACTCACTGTGTCAGCCACTACTTACAATTGTCCTCCGCTGAACAAAGCAATGCCACCTGGTTAGTCCTGTTACCAATTTTGAACTGCATTTACCCTACTTGCTTATTTGGGCCTACTCACTGTGTCAGCCACTAATTGCAATTGCCCTCCGCTGAACAAAGCAATGCCGCCTGGTTAGTCCTGTTACCAATTTTGAACTGCATTTAGCCTACTTGCTTATTTGGGCCTACTCACTGTGTCAGCCACTCCTTACAATTGTCCTCCGCTGAACAAAGCAACGCCGCCTGGTTAGTCCTGTTACCAATTCTGAACTGCTTTTAGCCTACTTGCTTATTTGGGCCTACTCACTGTGTCAGCCACTCCTTACAATTGTGCTCCGCTGAACAAAGCAATGCTGCCTGGTTAGTCCTGTTGCCAATTTCGAACTGCATTTAGCCTACTTGCTTATTTGGGCCTACTCACTGTGTCAGCCACTCCTTACAATTGTCCTCAGCACTTTATTATTTGGGCCTATATCTGTGTTTTTTCTCCTCATCCTGCCCTTTGCCCTGCCACTGCTAGATGAGTCTGCTGTTACATTGACCCAGACCACTACATTCCCCTTGCACTCTACACAGCCAGAATCTGACCCTGCTGAAAGTCAGGTTCCGCTTCCCGCATACTATACCACCTTACACGGGGACAAAGAGGAAGGTGCAGATGAAAGTGCAGGTTCCTTCATCAGGTGGGGGGGCATAGTCGTTAGCGACGTCACTGGCACAGGGCCCCTCATAGTACACGAAAGTGTCTCTGCCGGTGGGAGGTGCCACCCGCCATCAAACACACCGCCATACTATGAGGGGCCATGTGCTAGTGTCAATGCCAACGAGTGGGCCCCCACTGCTTGCTCAGGATCACAGCACTTCCGAAGTTGAAATACTTACCTCTCCCTGCTCCACCGCCGTGACGTATTCTGCGTTTCCTGGGCCCACAAAAAACTTGAGCCAGCCCTACCCCCACAACTTTAGCCAAATGACCCCCAGTTTTCAATGCCTAACTATTATTATAAAGTAAATTAAGATTGACAAGCTTCTTGATATTAAAATGGGCACTGTAGGTGTTTTTCTGTCCTCCACTCTCTGCCGACTTTGATTCCCCATTGACTTGCATTGGGTTTCGTGTTTCAGTCGGCCCCCAACATTCCGTAATAATCGGCCGATTTCACCCGACCCAACTTTTGACAAAGTCGGGTTTCGCGAAACCCGACTCGATCCGAAAAAGTAAAAAGTCGCTCAACTCTTGTGTAGGGTGTAGAGTGTAGGGTATAGGGACTAGGGTGTAGAGTGTAGTGTGTAGAGTGTAGAGTGTAGTGTGTAGAGTGTAGGGTGTAGAGTGTAAAGTGTATGGTGTATGGTGTATGGTGTAGAGTGTAGGGTGTAGGGTGTATGGTGTTGGGTGTAGAGTGTAGGGTGTTGAGTTTAGGGTGTAGGGTGTAGAATGTAGGGTGTAGAGTGTAGGGTTTAGGGTGTAGAGTTTAAGGCGTTTAGTGTAGGGTGCAGAGTGTAGTCTGTAGGGTGTTGGGTGTAGGAACACTCTACATCTTACTCCCTACACTCTACACCCAACACCCTACACTCTACACTCTATCTCTATTAATATAGGAGATAACTGAAAACATTTCACATTTTTCCTCATTGGGTCACGAATACATAAAAAAATCATGTTGAACGAACAGTCCTGTTGTGATTTTGCTTTTTGCTCCCTCTAGTGGTCATTAGTGAATTGACTCTGGAGCATCTGTCTTTTTCTTTATCCTCACCTGGGCCGTTAGTTCTGGGGCGTTGCTATATAAGCGCCTTGGACCTTCAGTTCAATGCCTGGCATCGTTGAAATCAGAGCTAATCTGTTGTGCTCTTGTCCTTTGATCTTGGTTCCTGTATTTCAAGCTAAGTCTTCTTCCTTGCTTTTTGCTTTTGTTTTGTATTTTTGTCCAGCTTGTTCCAATCTGTATCCTGACCTTTGCTGGATGCTCTAGGGGGCTGGTGTTCTCCCCCCGGACCGTTAGACGGTTCGGGGGTTCTTGAATCTCCAGCGTGGATTTTTATAGGGTTTTTGTTGACCAGATAAGTTATCTTGCTTTATTCTGCTATTAGTAAGCTGGCCTCTCTTTGCTGAACCTGGTTCATTTCTGTGTTTGTCATTTCCTCTTACCTCACCGTTATTATTTGTGGGGGGCTTGTATCTTGCTTTGGGGTCCCTTTCTCTGGAGGCAAGAGAGGTCTTTGTTTTCTTCTCCTAGGGGTAGTTAGATTCTCCGGCTGGCGCGAGTCATCTAGCGATCACCGTAGGCATGATCCCCGGCTACTTCTAGTGTTGGCGTTAGGAGTAGCTATTTGGTCAACCCAGTTACCACAGCCCTATGAGCAGGATTTTTGTATTTCGCAGACTTACACGTTCCTCTGAGACCCTGTCCACTGGGGTCATAACAGTATGCATTAAACATTTAATACTGGCCTGGCATACTGTTATGACCCCAGTGGACAGGGTCTCAGAGGAACGTGTAAGTCTGCGAAATACAAAAATCCTGCTCATAGGGCTGTGGTAACTGGGTTGACCAAATAGCTACTATGCCTGAATCTCAAGATTGGGTGACCTTCTTGCCGTTAGCTGAGTTTGCCCTTAATAATCGGGCTAGTTCCGCCACCTTGGTTTCGCCGTTTTTCTGCAACTCTGGTTTCCACCCTCGTTTTTCTTCGGGTCATGTGGAACCTTCTGACTGCCCTGGGGTGGATTCTGTGGTGGATAGGTTGCAGCGGATCTGGAATCTTGTGGTGGACAACTTGAAGTTGTCACAGGAGAGGGCTCAGCGCTTTGCCAACCGCCGCCGCGGTGTGGGTCCCCGACTACGTGTTGGGGATTTGGTGTGGCTTTCTTCCCGCTTTGTTCCTATGAAGGTTTCCTCTCCCAAATTTAAACCTCGTTTTATTGGTCCTTACAAGATATTGGAAATTCTTAATCCTGTGTCCTTTCGCCTGGATCTTCCTGTGTCGTTTGCTATCCACAACGTATTTCATAGGTCCTTGTTGCGGCGGTACGTTGTGCCTGTGGTTCCCTCTGCTGAGCCTCCTGCTCCGGTGTTGGTTGAGGGCGAGTTGGAGTACGTGGTGGAGAAGATCTTGGATTCTCGTTTCTCCAGGCGGAGGCTTCAGTACCTGGTCAAGTGGAAGGGCTATGGTCAGGAAGATAATTCCTGGGTGGTCGCCTCTGATGTTCATGCGGCCGATTTAGTTCGTGCCTTTCACGCCGCTCATCCTGATCGCCCTGGTGGTCGTGGTGAGGGTTCGGTGACCCCTCAAAAAGGGGGGGGTACTGTTGTGATTTTGCTTTTTGCTCCCTCTAGTGGTCATTAGTGAATTGACTCTGGAGCGTCTGTCTTTCTTTATCCTCACCTGGGCCGTTAGTTCTGGGGCGTTGCTATATAAGCGCCTTGGACCTTCAGTTCAATGCCTGGCATCGTTGAAATCAGAGCTAATCTGTTGTGCTCTTGTCCTTTGATCCTGGTTCCTGTATTTCAAGCTAAGTCTTCTTCCTTGCTTTTTGCTTTTGTTTTGTATTTTTGTCCAGCTTGTTCCAATCTGTATCCTGACCTTTGCTGGATGCTCTAGGGGGCTGGTGTTCTCCCCCCGGACCGTTAGACGGTTCGGGGGTTCTTGAATCTCCAGCGTGGATTTTTATAGGGTTTTTGTTGACCAGATAAGTTATCTTGCTTTATTCTGCTATTAGTAAGCTGGCCTCTCTTTGCTGAACCTGGTTCATTTCTGTGTTTGTCATTTCCTCTTACCTCACCGTTATTATTTGTGGGGGGCTTGTATCTTGCTTTGGGGTCCCTTTCTCTGGAGGCAAGAGAGGTCTTTGTTTTCTTCTCCTAGGGGTAGTTAGATTCTCCGGCTGGCGCGAGTCATCTAGCGATCACCGTAGGCATGATCCCCGGCTACTTCTAGTGTTGGCGTTAGGAGTAGCTATTTGGTCAACCCAGTTACCACAGCCCTATGAGCAGGATTTTTGTATTTCGCAGACTTACACGTTCCTCTGAGACCCTGTCCACTGGGGTCATAACACAGTCCTAACTTTTGTTACAATGATCATAGGTTGAATTTGTTTGCGTTTTCTTGTTATTTGCACGGCCTCCAGGAATATGTCAAAGCGGTGAGCATCATTCTCTATTAGTATGGGAGATAACTGAAAACATTTCACATTTTTCTCTATTTGTGCTCCCCATTGCATAAAAAAATCATGTTGAACGAACAGTCCTAACTTTTGTTAGGATGATCATAGGTTGAAATTTTTTGCGTTTTCTTGTTATTTGCACGGCCTACAGGCATATGTCAAAGCAGTGATCATCAGTCTCTATTAGTATAGAAGATAACTAAAAACATTTCACTTTTTTTGTCTATTTGTGCTCCCCATTGCATAAAAAAATCATGTTATTTGCACGGCCTACAGGCATATGTCAAATCGGTGAGCATCAGTCTCTAATAGTATCGGAGATAACTGAAAACATTTCACTTTTTTCCCTATTGAGCTCACCAATACATGAAAAAATCATGTTGAACGAAGAGACCTAACTTTTGTTAGAATGATCACAGGTTGAAATTTTTTGCGTTTTCCTATTCTGCCCATCGGCTAACAGCGTGTCGCAAACCGGTGAACATCAGTCTCTAATAGTATAGGAGATAACTGAAAACATTTCACTTTTTTCCCTATTGAGCTCACCAATACATGAAAAAATCATGTCGAACGAAGAGACCTAACTTTTGTTAGAATGATCACAGGTTGATATTTTTTGCGTTTTCTTGTTCTGCCCATCTGCCTACAGCGTATCGCAAACCGGTGAGCATCAGTCTCTATTGGTATAGGAGATAACTGAAAACATTTCACTTTTTTCTCTATTGAGCTCACCAATACATGAAAAAATCATGTCGAACAAAGAGACCTAACTTTTGTTAGGATGATCATAGGTTGAAATTTTTTGAGTTTTCTTGTTATCTGCACGGCCTACAGGCATATGTCAAAGCGGTGAGTATCAGTCTCTATTAGTATAGGAGATAACTGAAAACATTTCACATTTTTCTCTAGTTGTGCTCCCCACTGCATCAAAAAATCATGTTGAACGAACAGTCCTATCTTTTGTTAGGATGATCATAGGTTGAAATTTTTTGCGTTTTCTTGTTATCTGCACGGCCTACAGGCATATGTCAAAGCAGTGAGCATCAGTCTCTATTAGTATAGGAGATAACTAAAAACATTTCACTTTTTTCTCTATTTGTGCTCCCCATTGCATCAAAAAATCATGTTATTTGCACGGCCTACAGGCATATGTCAAAACGGTGAGCATCAGTCTCTAATAGTATCGGAGATAACTGAAAACATTTCACTTTTTTCCCTATTGAGCTCACCAATACATGAAAAAATCATGTCGAACAAAGAGACCTAACTTTTGTTAGGATGATCATAGGTTGAAATTTTTTGAGTTTTCTTGTTATCTGCACGGCCTACAAGCATATGTCAAAGCGGTGAGCATCAGTCTCTATTAGTATAGGAGATAAATGAAAATATTTCACATTTTTCCTCAATTGGGCTCACGAATGCATCTAAAAATCATGTCGAACGAAGAGACATAACTTTTGTTAGAATGATCACAGGTTGAAATTTTTTGCATTTTCTTGTTCTGTCCACAGGCCTACAGCATGTGGCAAACTGGTGAGCATTAGTCTCTATTAGTATGTAACGTTAGTCCGCCTCCACGTGGTGCACCCTGGGTAACGCTAAAGGACTAACAACCTTGACGACCAAACAATCAAACTACATCTAGATCTCCTGGTCAATATATTTTACATCATATTTGATAATCAACAAAGGATCAAATTTGATAATGTCTACAAATAATGGTACCATCACAAATGACACTCCTCAAATGAAAGATCTTGGACCCACTGTGAAAATCTGCCAAATTAATATTGAAGGTATCAGCCGCTCAAAATGTGATTTCCTTCACAAGTTTCTCACTGCTAACAAAATAGACATTCTTGTTCTTCAGGAAACTCATGTTGAAAATGAAGACCAACTTCTAGCTCGTGGCTCCATTGCTGGTTTTGATTTAATTGGTGCTACATATGACCCACACTACGGTGTAGCTACCTATGTGAAAGGCAACATTGAAAATGTAAAGCTTGTATCTACATCTGTTGAAAATTACATCCATGAAGCTGTGATTAAAGTTGGTGATATCACAATTGTTAATATTTACAAGCCTCCTGCAGTACAATGGCCTACTGAAGTTATTCATGTCCATCCACATCCTACCGTGTATATAGGAGATTTCAACAGTCACCATGAGCTCTGGCAATATGCTAGTAATGACGACAATGGTGAGCACCTGGTAAACTGGTCTGACGTGCACAACACATTCTTGGTTTTTGATGCAAAGGATTTTCCAACCTTCCAATCAGCAGCCTGGCAGAGAGGATACAACCCTGATTTATGTTTCGTATCACGCAATAGAAACAATCAACCTTTATCTACAACTCGGAGTGTTGTCAAACATTTCCCTCGAAGTCAGCATCGCCCTGTCATCATCACTGTTGGAGTATCCATTCCTCTTGTAACTTCGTACCCACATCCTCGATGGAATTTTGTTAAAGCCAACTGGAAAAAGTTTGCAGA
This sequence comes from Ranitomeya variabilis, assembly GCF_051348905.1. Classification (NCBI taxonomy): domain Eukaryota; kingdom Metazoa; phylum Chordata; class Amphibia; order Anura; family Dendrobatidae; genus Ranitomeya; species Ranitomeya variabilis. The sequence continues at coordinate 134,317,858 of NC_135239.1, forward strand.
TCATCTTGACAAGTGTATTGGTTGGATACCTCCAATCAGTAAAAACTATGAGCGGTTCTGTAAAGCTGTTATTAAAGCTGCAAAGAAATCAATACCACGTGGCTTCCGCAAAGAATACATTCCAGGCTGGACTGATGAATGTGAACAACTATACAGACAATTTCTTGAGAGTGAAGATGGTGAAATCGGTGATGAGTTGCTGAACAAACTGAATGCAGCACGTTGTGCCAAATGGATGGAAACAGTTGAGAACTTGGACTTTAAAAGGTCCAGTAGAAAAGCGTGGTCTCTTTTAAGAAAACTAGAAGGAAACCGTAAAGCAAAACAGAAAATGAATGCTGTAACTCCAAATCAAATTGCAGCACACATTGTGAACACCTCAAGAGCCCCTAAAGACCGAGCTCATACCATAGAAGTTATAAATAAGTTTAAGCTACTAAAATCATCTGTGGCATCAACTGAAGAATATTCCCGTCCTTTTACAACTTGTGAAATTGAAATTGCCCTTGTTGATACTAAAAGTAACAAAGCTCCTGGATTTGATGGGATTCATCCCGAATTTCTCAAAAATTGTGGATCTTTTGCGAAAAAATGGTTGGCAAAGTTCTTCTCAGATATCATGGAGAATGCTCAAGTCCCCAGTAAATTAAAACACGCCAAGATCATTGCATTGTTAAAACCTGGGAAGCCTGAAGATAATCCATCAAGCTATAGACCCATTGCTTTATTGAGCTGCCTTTACAAGCTGTTAGAACGCTTAATCTAAAACAAGATCAATTTAAAGATTTTTGACTCGATACCTATAGAGCAAGCCGGCTTTAGACCTGCTCGAAACTGCAGTGACCAAGTTTTAGCCTTGACAACTTTAATTGAAGCTAAATTTCAAAAGAACAAGAAGGTTCCAGTGGCATTCATCGATCTTTCTGCCGCATATGACACTGTGTGGAGGGAAGGACTTCTATATAAGTTTCTGAAGGTGATTCCATGTATGAAAATTATGTACCTCTTGAATAATATGATTGCAAATCGAACCTTTCAACTTATCATGGGTGATTCAACCAGTTGTAAGAAAACCTTAAACAATGGTTTGGCCCAGGGATCAGTGCTGGCACCTCTCCTGTTTGCTTTGTACCTAGCTGACATTCCTGACACAATATCACGGAAATTTGGATACGCCGATGACTGGGCACTTGCTACAGTGAGCAAAACAATAGAGGAAGCAGAGGAGGTCCTAACAGAAGATCTTAGTGTAATGGGAACGTATTTTCGACAATGGAGGCTAAAGCCCAATCCATCAAAAACGGAAGTATGTTGCTTTCATTTACACAACGCAAGTGCTAAGACTGAACTCAAAGTACGTTTTGAAGGTCAACTTGTCAAACACAACTTCAATCCCAAGTATTTAGGCATAATCCTTGATAGAAGCCTAACCTTCAAATCTCACTTGGAAAAGACGGCACAGAAACTGAAAGCACGCACCAATATTATTCAGAAACTCTGCGGATCCTCCTGGGGTTCCTCCACACCTGTCTTGCGAACGTCTACCCTTGCCTTGGTGTACTCTACTGCAGAATATTGTGCTCCAGTATGGCTGAATAGTTGTCATTTGAATGCAATCGACAATCAGTTGAACAACTCTATGCGCATAATTTCTGGTGCTATCAGACCTACGCCCATCCACTGGTTATCTGTCTTGACCCATATCGCACCTGCAAATCTGAGAAGACAAAAGCTCCTACTTAAAGAATACACCAAAGTATTGAATAATGAAAATCTCCCAATACATCAAAATATCCAAGATGTTCAAATACAGCGACTGAAATCAAGACATCCACCCATCCGAACTGCAATTACCCTGTATGATCATGATTTCAATTTAGAAGAGAAATGGCGTGAACTTTGGGTCAGTGCAGTAGACGGTGAGCCTCAAGCGTTTCCTCACTTTCAAAATCCACCACCAGGCTTCAATCTGCCAAGGAAAACCTGGGTCACTTTGAATCGTATCAGAACAAACTTTGGAGTCTGTGCAGATCTTATGCATAAGTGGGGAAAATCTGACTCTCCTGCCTGTGACTGTGGAGCTGACCATCAAACAATTCAGCACATTGTCGAGGAATGTCCCCTCAGATCTTATACTGGTGACAAGAATGATTTCTATATTGGAAATGACAATGTTATTGCATACATAGAAAATCTCGATATCCGACTCTGATTTCTGCTCCTTTGTTCTTTTCAATCACTGTTTATCATTTATGTATTCTTATATGATGTTTAAATATATGTTCATACGATTAATAATAATAATCTATTAGTATAGGATATAACTGAAAACATTTCACATTTTTCACCAATTGTGATAACCAATGCATGAAGAAATCATGTCGAATGAAGCATCCTAACTTTTGTTAGAATGATCACAGGTTGAAATTTTTTGCATTTTCTTGTTCTGTCCATAGGCCTACAGCATGTGGCAAACCAGTGAGCATCAGTCTCTATTAGTATAGGAGATGCCTGAAAACAGATCACACTTTTCCCCCCATAGTGCTCACCAGTGCATGAAAAAATCATGTTGAACTAAGCGTCCTAACTTCTGTTAGAATGATCACAGGTTGAAATTTTTTGCGTTTTCTTGTTCTGTCCATAGGCCTACAGCATGTGACAAACTGATGAGCATTAGTCTCTATTAGTATAAGGAGATAACTGAAAACATTTCACATTTTTCACCAATTGTGATAACCAATGCATGAAAAAATCATGTCGAACGAAGCGTCCTAACTTTTGTTAGAATGATCACAGGTTGAAATTTTTTGCGTTTTCTTGTTCTGTCCATAGGCCTACAGCATGTGGCAAACCGGTGAGCATCAGTCTCTATTAGTATAGGAGATAACAGAAAACATCACACTTTTCTCCAGAGTGCTCACCAGTGCATGAAAAAATCATGTCGAATGAAGCGTCCTAACTTTTGTTAGAATGATCACAGGTTGAAATTTTTGGTGTTTTCTTGTTCTGTCCATAGGCCTACAGTATGTGGCAAACCGGTGAGCATCAGTCTCTAATAGTATAGGAGATACCTGAAAACATTTCACATTTTTCACCCAATTGTGCATGAAATGCATGAAGAAATCATGTCAAACGAAGGGTCCTATCTTTTGTTAGAATGATCACAGGTTGAAATTTTTTGAGTTTTCTTGTTCTGTCCATAGGCCTACAGCATGTGGCAAACCAGTGATCATCAGTCTCTATCCATATAGGAGATACCTGAAAACATATCACACTTTTCCCCATAGTGCTCACCAGTGCATGAAAAAATCATGTAAAACGAAGCATCCTAACTTTTGTTAGAATGATCACAGGTTGAAATTTTTTGAGTTTTTTTGTTCTGTGCATAGTCCTACAGCATGTGGGGAACCGGTGAGCATCAGTCTCTATTAGTGTAGGAGATGCATGAAAACATATCACACTTTTCCCAAAGATAGGACCCTTCGTTCGACATGAGTTCTTCATACATTTCATGCATTGGTAAGCACAATTGGTGAAAAATGTGAAATGTTTTCAGGTATCTCCTATACTAATAGAGACTGATGCTCACCAGTTTGCCACATGCTGTAGGCCTTATGTACAGAACAAAACGCTAAAAATTTCAACCAGTGATCATTGTAACAAAAGTTAGGATGCTTCGGTTGACATGATTTTTTAATGCACTGGTGAGCACTATGGGGAAAAGTGTGATATGTTTTCAGGTATCTCCTATACTAATAGAGACTGATGCTCACCAGTTTGCCACATGCTGTAGGCCTATGGACAGAACAATAAAACGCAAAAAATTTCAACCTGTGATCATTCTAACAAAAGTTAGGATGCTTCGTTTGACATGATTTTTTCATGCACTGGTGAGTACTATGGGGAAAAGTGTGATATGTTTTCAGGTATCTCCTATACTAATAGAGACTGATGCTCACCAGTTTGCCACATGCTGTAGGCCTATGGACAGAACAAGTAAACTCAAAAAATTTCAACCTGTGATCATTCTAACAAAAGTTAGGATGCTTCGTTTGACATGATTTTTTCATGCACTGGTTATTAGGGCTGACGGCACGCACCGAGTAAATAGAGATGTTATTTGGTGTGTTCGCAGCCCGGGGTCCACTGTGCAGGAGAGAACCTGCTGCTAGCCAATGGCGGCCCTATATGGCGGTAGAAACGAACTCTGTTACTTCACAGAGTCGCCTAAAGAAAGCACTGTGTCCTGTTACACTCACAGAACACAGCAACTGCCGAGCAGATAGCAGTTTGTGGTTACGCAATCAAACAATCTCCTCACTGGAGGAGCCGGTATTCTAGGGGCTTATTTCAGCCGAGGCCCTGAATCCATACACTCAATCTCTTATTATCAAGCTGGGTAAGTAATCCAAGAAAAATCAAAAGGACAATAGCAATTGGATACTATAAAACTTAACCTTTAATAGGTTAATGAAAAGATATCATATAAACTGAAACAAAATACGAAAGTTGAAAAGGAACCCCAGTGAATTGTTATGCCCTAGGAACCCCACACAGAAAAGGAAAAACAATCTACAAAAACGGCACACAAAACATATAAAATGACAGCACTCTTGGCCTCTGAGTACAATACAATCAGAGAAAGGAAGCAGATAGCCACCTAGGTAACAAAAAGGATAACTCTATGAGGACGTTTGCACAGGACCAACTTAACCACTTAACATATATACACTGGCCGAGCTTAATGTGCCAAATGTCACAATATCTAAATCAATGTCCTATTGTTGTCATACAGACAAAATTGTGTGAAATGTCAAATTCAGCTATGAGTTATCTTGTCCTAGAAACCATAGGAGCTTTATAAACTATATAGCTTTTACCTGCTATTGTACCAAAATACTGCTTCTAAGTTCATATAGACCATAGGTGATAAATTAGCTTGTCTATCATGAACCATAGTACGGTCAGTAAAAATGCAGCAGAATATAATGGAGGCTTCAAAATCAAGAAAGACATTCATAACCACAAAAAAACACATATATAGAGGGAATCAAATTCTATGAGCATTCCATAGTGGTCAATTTTGCGGACTATCATTAGTTTATTTGCTCATAATACTCCATTTATGCGCTAATATGCATGGCACAATATACCCAACAGCCCACAAGTGTGGGTAGATCTCACCGCCAATTGAAGAAACATCTCACGATGCAACCTTTCAAAGGTGGTGATATAGAAATGAAGCCTCGATTATGAATAGCATCTCCCGACGCGTTTCATCTTTGTGGAATCATCAGGGGAGTCTCAAAATCTGCATTAGCTGCCTGCCGGAGGTGCCGGTATTCTAGGGGCTTATTTCAGCCGGGTCCCTGAACACATACACACGTAACCACACTGGTGCAAAGCACATAACTTAGATTAGATACTAGCGCATGGCTGTGCGGCCATGCAAACCTTTTATAGCTGCAGCAAGTATAAGACCTTCCTAGAAGGACCAATGAGAGGCTGCCACAGAGCCTGAGCACCTTCAGGACCTTCCTGGAGAACCAATGGGCTTTGCTGCAGTATCCAAGCATGTGAACCTCCTTTGACCTTGCTACACTCAAAGGCAGCAATAAGCTGTGGAGGTCGAATGTGTGTTCAGCAGGCTCCCAGGACATGTCCTCTGGGCCATAACCCTTCCAATCCACCAAATAGAATTTTTTGCCACGTACCACCTTGCACCCAAAAATAGCATTCACCTTGTAATCGTCCGTAGACTAACCCGATGTCCCGGCAGATGACTCAGAAAACCGGGACATGTATACGGGCTTCAAGAGGGACACATGAAAGGTGTCGGTGATACCCAGGCGTGGAGGAAGGGCCAGACGGTAGACCACAGGGTTAACCTGTTCGAGGACCTTGAAGGGACCCAAGTAGCGAGGTGCGAACTTAGTGGACTCAACTCGCAGCCTGATGTTACAGGCGGCGAGCCACACCAAGTCGCCAGGAGCAAAGGTCGGAGTGGGGGCTGGAGCGGAGGCCCTCATTTTCTCCTTGGAGGCCCAAATGGCATCCTGAGCTTGGTCCCAAATGTCCCGTGCCTCCACAGCCCAGTCTGCCACCCTGGAGTCGGCGGAAGACACGGGCATAGGCACAGATACCCTCGGATGCTGACCATAGTAAAGGAGGAATGGGGTTTGTCCAGTGGAGTTGGCTACGGCGTTGTTCAGCACAAACTCTGCCCACGATGGCAAGGATGCCCTGTCATCCTGCCTGGCTGAGACAAAATGTTGCAGATATGTGACCAAGGTCTGGTTGGCCCTCTCTACCAACCCATTCGTCTCGGGAAGAGAGACTCAACTCAATGCTGAGAAGACGACAAAGCTCTCTCCAGAACCGAGATGCAAACTGGGGACCCCGGTCAATGACAATTTTTTCTGGCATATTGTGTAGGCGGTAGATGTTTTTTATGAACAACGCTGCCAAGGCCTGTGCAGAAGGTAGCCGTGGAAGCGGCACCAAATGCACCATTTTAGAAAAATGATCGGTGATAACCCAAATGATGGTACAGCCACGAGACTTGAGCAAACCCACCACAAAGTCCATCTCGACCATCTCCCAGGGCCTGTCTGCCACCGACAAGGGATAGAGTAACCCAGCTCACCGTTGTCGAGGAGACTTATTTTTGGCGCAGGAGACACACGCCGAATATAATCTCCGACGTCACGGACCATATGTGGCCACCAGTATGTCCTCGCCAGCAGCTCAGATGTCCTTTTTGTCCCAAAGTGTCCACCCACCCTGGACGAATGAGCCCAAGAGAGAACCTCCGGTCGCAAATTAATGGGTACAAAAGTCTTGCCCGGAGGCACAGACTCTAACGAAACCGGAGCTACGGTTCTATGGCTCTCAGAAGGGACAATAAGCCGAGGCTCCCCTTCCTCCTCCTCAGATAACACAACGGAGCGAGGGAGGGCATCAGCACGAATGTTCTTCTCCCCAGCGAGCTAATGGCGCGTGAAGTGGAACCGGGAGAAGAACAAGGACCATCTGGCCTGACGAGAATTTAGCCGCTGGGCTGTTTGTAAATAAACCAAATTTTTGTGGTCCGTGAACACTTGGAAGGGAAAGCGAGCCCCCTCCAAAAGATGTCTCCACTCCGAGAAGGCTAACTTCATTGCTAGCAACTCTCTGTCCCCAATGGAATAATTCCTCTCCGCTGGTGTGAAGGTCTTGGAGAAGAAGCCAGGATGCTTCCGACCTTGAGCATCCTTTTGGAAGAGGACTGCTCCAGCACCAACGGATGAGGCATCCACCTCCATTATAATTGGCTTATCAACATCGGGACGATGTAGGATGGGAGCGCTAGCAAAATGAGACATAATAGAAGTGAAGGCCTTGGAGACCTCCTCAGACCACAATTTGGGATTTGCTCCCTTCTTGGGGAGGACTACCAAGGGAGCTACCAAAGTTGAGAAGTGGGGAATGAACTGACGATAGTAATTTATGAACCCCATAAAGTGCTGCACCGCTTTAAGAGAATGGGGTTCCTGCCAGTCCATCACAGCCTGTAGTTTGGCAGGATCCATAGCCAATCCCTGGGCGGAGATGATATAGCCCAGGAAAGGTAAGGACTCCTGCTCAAACACACACTTCTCCAACTTTGCAGAGGGAATTTGCCCGTAAGAGGTCGAAGACTCTGCCAACATCTCTCCGGTGGGAGTCAATATCTGGAGAGAAGGTGAGAATATCATCCAGATAGACTACGACCGAGGTGGAGAAGGTGGAGAGCATATCCCGGAAGATATTGTTAACAAAGTCTTGGAAAATGGCTGGGGCATTACAGAGCCGGGAGAGCATCACCAGATACTCATAGTGCCCATCCCTGGTATTAAATGCCGTCTTCCATTCGTTCCCCTCACGCATGCGAATCAGGTTATAAGCACCCCGTAGATCTAATTTGGTAATTACCATTGCTCCCCGTAGCCTATCAAAGAGCTCAGAAATCAGAGGCAACGGATATTTATTCTTAATGGTGATAGCGTTCAGACCCCTGTAATCTATGCATGGGCGTAATTCTCCGTTCTTCTGCACGAAGAAAAACCCCGCCCCAGCAGGTGACACTGACTTCCTAATGAATCCTCTTGCCAAATTCTCCTGGATGTATTGGGGCATAGCCTCCATTTCCAAGAGAGAGAGGGGATAGACCCAATCCCCGAGGAGGTTCTGCTACAGGCAAGAGCTCAATAGGACAGTCATAGGGGCGGTGAGGCGGAAGGGTCTCTGCAGCCTTTTTGAAGACGTCTGCATAAGACCAATAGCACTTGGGAAGCGAAGAGATCTGCGGGTATCTCAGTAGTGGAAACCTGAACGCACTCCCTCACACATCTGCCCTTACATGAATGACTCCAACCCAATATCCTCCCTGAGGTCCACTCAATATGTGGGGAGTGGAAACGGAGCCAGGGTATTCACAGCAGAATCTCGTCCATTCCCTCTTTGAGAACGAGAAGGGAAATAATCTCCTGGTGGGAAGGGGACATGGATAAGGTGAAAGGGACAGTCTGGTGTGTGATTTGTGAGGGAAGTGTTGACCCATTCACTACTCTAAAGGCCCCGTCTCACATAGCGAGATCGCTAGCGAGATCGCTGCTGAGTCACAAGTTTTGTGACGCAACAGCGACCTCCATAGCGATCTCGCTATGTGTGACACGTACCAGCGATCAGGCCCCTGCTGCGAGATCGCTGGTCGTGTCGGAATGGCCTGGACCTTTTTTTGGTCGTTGAGGCCCCGCTGACATTGCTGAATCGGTGTGTGTGACACCGATCCAGCGATGTCTTCACTGGTAACCAGGGTAAACATCGGGTTACTAAGCGCAGGGCCGCGCTTAGTAACCCGATGTTTACCCTGGTTACCAAAAAAAAAACAAACACTACATACTCGCCTTTCGGTGTCCAGGTCCCTTGCCGTCTGCTTCCTGCTCTCACTGACTGCCGGCCGTACAGTGAGAAGTGAGAGCACAGCAGTGACGTCACCGCTGCGCTCTGCTCTCGCTGTACGGCGGCACTGTCAGAGCAGGAAGCAGACGGCAAGGGACCTGGACACCGAAAGGCGAGTATGTAGTGTTTGTTTTTTTTGGTAACCAGGGTAAACATCGGGTTACTAAGCGCGGCCCTGCGCTTAGTAACCCGATGTTTACCCTGGTTACCGGGTGCTGCAGGGGGACTTCGGCATCGTTGATGACAGTTTCAACGATGCCGAAGTCGTTCCCCTGATCGTTGGTCGCTGGGGAGAGCTGTCTGTGTGACAGCTCCCCAGCGACCACACAGCGACTTACCAACGATCACGGCCAGGTCGTATCGCTGGTCGTGATCGTTGGTAAATCGCTTAGTGAGACGGGGCCTTAACAGTCACTGGTTTGGCAAGCATCACCAGAGGTATTGCATGGTGCAGAGCAAAAGCAGAGGACATGAAATTCCCCTTGGCTCCAGAGTCCACACAAAGCTCAAGAGGATGAGCCAAACGTGATTGTTTAAAGGACAACTTGGAGGAAAATGCTGCTGTGTCTAGTGAACCTCCTCCAGTGGTCACTAGACGCGATCGTTTTCCCGACCGCCGTGGACATTTATTGGCATAATGTCCTTGTTGTTGGCAATCTTTACAAACCACGGGTACTCGAGCGGTCCGAGACTTAGGTCCTGCTCGAGAAACCTCCATGGCCTCATGGGTGTCAGACGCATGAACAGGAGATTCTAGAGGACTGGTGAAGGTAGGAGCCAGCCGAAACCTCTGCCTACACTGGGTCCGCTCTAACCTCCGCTCGTTAAAACGGAGGTCAATGCGGGTAGATATAGAAATGAGCTCCTCCAGTGTGGCGGGAATCTCCCTAGTGGCCAAGGCATCCTCCACATGGTCTGCCAGTCCTTTCCAGAACACCGGAATTAGGACTTTATCCGGCCACTCCAGCTCTGAGACCAGAGTCCGGAATTGGATGGCTAACTGGCTGACCATGGACGAACCCTGTGTTATTGCCAACAATTGGAGCGCGGTATCGTGGGTGACACGAGGTCCCAAAAAGACTTGTTTCAGAGCATCCAGGAAGAGAGGAGCACTCTGCAACACTTGAGAATAACACTCCCATAGTGGCGTTGCCCACTCCAACGCCCTGCCTGACAAAAGGGATAAAATAAATCCCACTTTCACCCATTCCGTAGGAAAACGTGCAGCCAGGAGCTCTAGATGTATGGAGCACTGACTCACGAATCCCTGACATAGCTTACTGTCACCGGCAAACTTATCTGGAAGTGGGAGATGGGATAAAGACAGGATAAAGTCGGAGCAGGGGTGGCAGAGGACAAACTGGCTGCAGCTACACTTGAACAGTGACTGCGGTAACATCCACAGCTGAGGTTGCTCAAGAACCGCCAACCTACCCTCCAGCTGCTGGATGTACCGCTGTAAATGCTGATCGTCTGCCATTTACTAGCCAGACCCTGGCGTTAGAATACTGTTAGGGCTGGTGGAATGCAGCAAGTAAATAGAGAGATGTTATTTGGTGCGTTCGCAAATTGTGGCACTATATGGCGGTATAAGCAAACTCTGTTACTTCACAGAGTCGCCTAAAGAAAGCACTGTGTCCTGTTACACTCACCGAACACAGCAACTGCCGAGCAGATAGAAGTTTGTGGTTACGCAATCAAACAATCTCCTCACTGGAGGTGCCGGTATTTTAGGGGCTTATTTCAGCAGGGTCCCTGAACACATACACACGTAACCACACTGGCGCAAACCACATAACTTAGATTTGATACTAGCGCATGGCTGTGCGGCCATGCAAACCTTTTATAGCTGCAGCAAGTACAAGACCTTCCTAGAAGGACCAATGAGAGGCTGCCACAGAGCCTGAGCACCTTCAGGACCTTCCTGGAGAACCAATGGGCTTTGCTGCAGTATCCAAGCATGTGACCCTCGATCTCCAATGAGAGATCTTACCCTGGACATGCTCAGAAGGGGAAAAGCAGGACTTAGTCCCAAAAGCATCTCCTCGCCGCTGCCCAGCACTGGCTTCAATGGCAGAAGCTGGAAAATCAGCAGTAACCCTTTGCACAGAGTCAGACTGAGCGAGACGCTGGGACCGACGTCTCCGCTGAGCAGGCTCCACTGTGGCAGGAGAAGAATGGGAGACCGCAGCGGAGATTGTCCGAGATTCCCGCTGTGCAGAGGCGGGAACTCGACCCCTAACACTGGTGAGCACTATGGGGAAAAGTGTGATATGTTTTCAGGTATCTCCTATACTAATAGAGACTGATGCTCACCGGTTTGCCACATGCTGTAGGCCTATGGACAGAACAAGAAAACACTAAAAATTTCAACCTGTGATCATTCTAACAAAAGTTAGGACGCTTCGTTCGACATGATTTTTGCATGCACTGGTGAGCACTATGGGGAAAAGTGTGATGTTTTCAGGTATCTCCTATACTAATAGAGACTGATGCTCACCGGTTTGCCACATGCTGTAGACCTATGGACAGAACAAGAAAACACAAAAAATTTCAACCTGTGATCAATCTAACAAAAGTTAGGGCGCTTCGATCGACATGATTTTTTCATGAACTGGTGAGCACAATGGGGAAAAATGTGATGTTTTCAGTTATCTCCTATACTAATAGAGACTGATGCTCAACGGTTTGCCACATGCTCTAGGCCTATGGACAGAACAGGAAAACGCAAAAAAATTCATCCTGTGATCATTCTTACAAAAGATAGGACCCTTCGTTCGACATGAGTTCTTCATGCATTGGTAAGCACAATTGGTGAAAAATATGAAATGTTTTCAGTTATCTCCTATAATAATAGAGACTGATGCTCCCCGGTTTGCCACATGCTGTAGGCCTATGGACAAATCAAGAAAACTCAAAAAATTTCAACGTGTGATCATTCTAAAAAAAGTTAGGACTTTTCAGTCGACATGATTTTTTCATGCACTGGTGAGCACTATGGGGAACAGTGTGATATGTTTTCAGGTATCTCCTATACTAATAGAGACTGATGCTCACCGGTTTGCCACATGCTGTTGGCCTATGGGCAGAACAAGAAAACGCAAAAAATTTCAACCTGTGATCATTCTAACAAAAGATAGGACCTTTCGTTCGACATGATTTCTTCATGCATTTCATGCATTGGTAAGCACAACTGGTGAAAAAGGTGAAATGTTTTCAGGTATCTCCTATACTAATAGAGACCGATGCTCACTGGTTTGCCACATGCTGTAGGCCTATGGACAGAACAAGAAAACACAAAAAATTTCAACCTGTGATCATTCTAACAAACGTTAGGATGCTTCGTTCGACATGATTTTTTCATGCACTGGTGAGCACTATGGGGAAAAGTGTGATATGTTTTCAGGTATCTCCTATACTAATAGAGACTGATGCTCACCGGTTTGCCACATGCTGTAGGCCTATGGACAGATCAAGAAAACACAAAAAATGTCAACCTGTGATCATTCTCTTTCAAATGTTTTTATTGAAATTTTGAATTTTAACTGGGAAGGATAGACAAGGATGGGGAGGAGGGGAAGGGGTGGGATATGAGAGAGGAAAAATAGACCCCCATGGTAATAGGGGTGACAAGAATAAAACATTGTGGACATGCCGTCCATTCAAAAACAATTGTAATCTAATTAACTAATGACAATTTTAACATACGTTCTCTTCTCAAGTATACAACAGGTGTCGCCTTAACTTTTAATGTGATAATTCAGAATATATCTCAACCCATTTCTTCCATTTTTTGTCATATTTCCCATAGTAGTTGTTCGCAATTGCGAAATTCTCTTCATAAGATTTATGTAAATTAATTTGTTCTATGATTTCTATGATTTGAAAGCTGGTAAAATTAACTTTTTCCAGTGGAAAGCTATGATTTGTTTAAAGGGAACCTGTCACCCCCAAAATGGCTGGTGAGGTAAGTTCACCGGCATCAGGGGCTTATCTACAGCATTCTGTAATGCTGTAGATAAGCCCCCGATGTTACCTGAAAGAGGAGAAAAAGACGTTAGATTATACTCACCCAGGGGCGGTCCCGCTGCGGTCAGGTCGGATGGGTGTCTCCGGTCCGCTCCGGCGCCTCCCATGTTCATTCCATGACGTCCTCTTCGGGTCTTTACGCCGCGGCTTCGGCGCAGGCGTACTTTGTCTGCCCTGTTGAGGGCAGAGCAAAGTACTGCAGTGTGCAGGCGCCGGGCCTCTCTGACCTTTCCGGCGCCTGCGCACTGCAGTACTTTGCTCTGCCCTGAACAGGGCAGACAAAGTACGCCTGCGCCGGAGCCGCGGCGTAAAGACCCGAAGAGGACGTCATGGAATGAACATGGGAGGCACCGGAGCAGAGCCGAGACGCCCATTTGACCAGACCGCAGTGGGAAAGCCCCTGGGTGAGTATAATCTAACGTCTTTTTCTCCTCTTTCAGGTAACATCGGGGGCTTATCTACAGCATTAAAGAATGCTGTAGATAAGCCCCTGATGCCGATGAGCTTACCTCACCAGCCATTTTGGGGGTGACAGGTTCCCTTTAACGACTAAGCATATATGAATTATTATAGGTCTCACATTAGTGCTAATATTTTCCTATTGTAGGGACAATAAGGCCATTGCTGGGGTGATTGTGATATTGTCTTTTAGTATTTTGTCAATTAATTTTGTGACCTGTCTCCATAAGGGTTTGACCTTTGGACACTTCCAAAACATATGTAACAAGCTCCCATATTCTCCACACTCTCTCCAGCACAAGGGAGACCCTCCGGAACGCAAATGGGAAAGGCGAGCCGGTGTGAAGTACCATCTTGTGAGGATTTTAAAGTATGCTTCTTGCAGTGTCATGCAAATATTTGATGAGTAAGGCTACTTTTAGAATCCGCAGCGTTTAATCCGCAAACACAAGTCCTAGAAAAACGCATAGAAGCGCGTACAAACGCAGCGGTTTTCAGGCGCATGCGTGAACGCATGCGGTTTAAAAACGCTGCGTTTCCATGCTTTTTCATGCGTTTGTGTTTTAGTGCGCATGGTGGAAAATTTTACAGGAGAAAAAACTTGATAACCAGACACCGCCAATGGAACTACAGAGGGCGTGTATTATGGGATCTCTATATAAAGACCCTTGGACTGCTGAAATCTTAACAGTGTGCTACTGTATCCTGTGTCATGATGGATCTTCCCATGGATAGCTTTTACTTCCACCTGGATCTAAGCATCAAGCTTTTTATTGCCTGAGCGTTTGCTTGGGAGCAACACCGAAACCGTGAAAGATGGAGAAGGACACAGCGTAGGCGTTTTTAACAACACCCCATTATAGAACTGTGGGAGAGCCGTGGTACATATCACACACTGTATGGCGAGCTTAAAGGGACACTGTCACCTGAATTTGGAGGGAACAATTTTCAGCCATAGATTGCCTTGTACAGGCATGTACTACGGAGGACCGAGAATGAACTTCAATCCAATATTGCAGCCATCATGCAGCCAGCGGGTAAGGAAAGGGTGAATCAAACAACCGAAAACCCCGCTCCTATGGCTGAAAATTGTTCCCTCCAAATTCAGGTGACAGTGTCCCTTTAATGACAACCCAGACAAATTCCCGTAAAAAAACAGGATGTCGCAAGACTCTTTTTTGGAGTTTCTTGCTCGTGTTCAAGGAGTCATCAGGAGACAGGACACCCAGCTCCGTAGAGCGATTCCAGCAGAGGAACATCTCCTGGTTACCTTAAGGTACGTAATAATTCTATACAAATGCCAGTTATAATTATTGTTGGTCTGACATGTATTCTTTGCATTATTGTAAATTATTTTTTCTTTATTTTATTACAGATTTCTGGCAACCGGAGAGAGCTTGTCATCCCTCCACTTCCAGTACTGGCTTGGAATTTCCACCCTGTCCGGAATAGTTTTTGACACCTGCCGGGCTTTGTGGAACGTTCTCCGTGAAGAATTTATACCCATACCCACCGAGGACATGTGGATGGAATTTGCAGATAAATTCTGGACTGTGTGTGATTTCCCCAACTGTTTGGGTGCAGTGGATGGGAAGCACATCCGGTTATCAAACCAACCAGAACGGGATCACACTTCTTCAACTATAAAAAATATTTTTCAGTAGTTGTCATGGCAATAGCCGATGGGGCTATCGCTTCATTGCCATGGACATTGGTGCTTTTGGCCGTGGCAACGATTTACAGACTTTCAAAAACTCAGATATGGGCTGACGTGTTTATGGCAAAAATTTTAATTTTCCACAGCCACGACCTCTCCCCAACACTCAAGGCCCACCGATGCCATTTGTAATGGTTGGGGATAAGACCTTTCAGATGAGTGAAAATCTACTGAAGCCATATTCAAGTCAGGACTTGAACTGCACAAAACAGATCTATAACTACAGACTAACCAGGGACTGCAGAACAATAGAGTGTGCATTTGGGATTATGGTTTCAAAATGGTGCGTTCTTGCAACAGCCATAAATCTAAAAATGGAGACAGTGGATGAGGTGGTAAAAGCATGTGTGGTTCTCCATAATTACATTTTGGCTAAGGAGCGACCCACCATTGAACTTGATGAACAAGTTGTAAACCCTTTGCCTGATTACCGGCATCACCCGCTGTGGTCAACTGTTGAAGTTGGCCACATGCGGGACCAATTTGCTGCCTTTTTTGATTCTGAGATTGGACGTGTTACAGAACCCCCCCAGCACCCAGAATATGTTATGCAGTTATATGTATATATAATAGGTTCCATGTGAGATATATGTCCCTAATGCATCAGCCCACAGGCTGCCCCCCTGGGCAGAGGAGACAAGATATCCCCCTTCTGACCTCCCCCGCCTTTGTAATTCCCACAGTAAATATCAGCAGGTTCCGGCCCCCTGCGGCTATTGTAATGTATGTCTGGCCTGCCGCTTTTGAATGGACCTGCCCTCTGTATCTGTTGTTACATATATTCTGTGTTCTGTGAATAAAGTGTTGTGAGTCTGGAAATACGTGGAGAAGCAGTCAGCTTTTATATGCTCTCATGTAATCAAGGAATTCCAGCCAGCATCCTTCATTCAGACTCCAGCCAATGCAAAGTGGACCTCCTGAAACATGGGGTGGTACTGAAAGAGGTACCCCAGCTTGGTAGACCCCGTTACACTGGTGGCAGACAGCGGGATCTGATACCCCTTCTACAGGAGGAAAGGAATGAATGGAAAACAACTACCAGAAGTTCAAGAGGACTACATTAAAAGATCTGGTGGAAGCCCGAGGGTTAATCGCCAGCAACAAAACAAAAGCGGATTTGATAGCAGCCCTCATGGGACACGACGGTGCAGTGCCCCCCAATGTGAATGTGGTGGAGACTGAATTCCAGAGGGAGGTAAAGAACAGACTGGCGTTCTACGCCCCAAACCCTGCAGTAGAGATCATACGAGAGGTGATGGCTGATGTGCGTACTGATCTGAAGGAAAAGATGGCCGAGCGGACCAGGATAGAGCTAGCCAAGATGGAGATGGCAGAGCGGACCAAAGTGGAGCTGGCCAAGATGGAGATGGCAGAGCGGAGAGAGGAGAGTCAGCGAGCAGGGGGAGCTCTGGCCTCCGACCAGGTACCTTTAACAGTAAGCCACAAAAAGATCCAGTATAATGCCTTCCAACAGTTGGGGGAGGCAGAGAAAGACATTGATGGCTTTCTGCAGGAGTTTGAGCGGCAGTGTGCCCTTCATCAAGTGAAGCCGGAGGAATGGGTTCAGATTCTGGCCAGCAAGCTGACTGTCCGGGCAGCGGACGCCTATCGCACGGTACCTGATGAGGACTGTATGGACTATGAGTGGATCAAAGAAGTGATCTTGGCCCGGTATGCGCTGACACCAGAGGCATACCGCCAAAAGTTCCGCGGACTTATAAAATGAGTAACCGATACCCACGCTGAATGGGCCTGTAAATTACAGCGGTCACTGCTACAGTGGGTACAAGGGAGCCAAGCAACCACTAAGGAGGACGTCCTCCAGCTCTTCTTGTTAGAACGATTCTTTAATGGACTAACCTCCGAGACACAGGAATGGCTTCGGGACAGGCGGCCAATGACTCTTGAGGAAGCCGCTCGTCTGGCCGATGAACATCATGACGCCAGGAGGCCTCAGTTGTCTGGATCAAAGATGGTCACTAAGGGTCCGCCCATGGACCTGGAGGGCCCCAAACCACCGAAGGTTGTAGGGGGACCAGCTAGAAACCATGGCCTACCACAGTTCCCCTGGGGCGCGATGCCACACCTGCCGTCAGCTGGGCCACCTGCAAAGACAATGTCCCAACCGGACTCAGCATACCCAGTGGCCAAAGGCGGGAACAGCTACCTTCAGCCGGGCCACTGTACACTGCTACCAAGGCGAAGCTGACCCGGCATTGGGGGCTACAACTAACCAAGGGGTGGAAGAAATGGAGGAAGTGCTGCATGAAGTAGACCCCGTGCAGGCAGCTCGGGCAGATAATCGACAACAGCATAGACAGGTCGTGTGGGTTAATGGGAAACGCATGCAGGGACTAAGAGATTCCAGAGCAACTTTGATCCTTGTGAAGCCTCATCTCGTCTGGGACCAAGAGAAGACGGACCGGACAGTGGCAGTCCGTGTAGCAGGGGGAGCCATACATTGACTGCCCACTGCCAGGATTCACCTGAACTGGGGAGTCGGGGATGACCTTGTTGAGGTCGGTTTGATGGAGGATTTGCCTGCAGACGTCTTGCTGGGAAATGACTTGGGGCCCATGTTGTCTGCCTTCTCGGTTGCCCCTCTGGCTGAGACATATCCTGTGACCACCCGGAGACAAGCGAGCTACGGAGGCGGAATCACACTCAGAGGAGGCCCAGGTAAGACATCCCAGCCCTACACGTATTCCCATAGCCAGACACATTTCTTGGGCCACCCCAGATGAATTTAAGAGGGAGTTACTTGAGGATCCTTCATTGGAGGGATATCGTGGGAAGGCACAGGAGGGGAGAGGGGTACTGGAAGGGGAACAGTTTATATGGAAGCAGGGACTCCTCTAACGGATCACAGAGCAGCACCACACGGGGACGAGCCCCACTATAAAACGACAGCTGGTAGTTCCCAAGAAGTATAGGCAGGAGTTACTGCGAATCTCTCATGACATACCCTTGGCCGGGCATTTCGGCGTTTGTCGCACCAGGCATCGTCTGACACAAAACTTCTTTTGGCCGGGGTAACCTATGATGTTCGTCAGTACTGCCAGACCTGTGACAGTTGCCAGCGCATTGGCAAGAGGGGAGATCGATGCAAGGCCAAATTACGCCCCTTTCCCATTGTGGAGGAACCATTTAGCCGAGTAGCGGTCGATCTGATAGGGCCATTAGCCAAACCCAGTCCGTCAGGGAAAAGGTATCTATTGACAATGGTAGATTATGCCACACGGTATCCAGAGGCGGTTGCGTTACCTAACATACTGGCAGAGACGGTGGCGGCTGCCCTGCTCCAGGTTTTCTCACGGGTTGGATCTCCCCGGGAGATTATCTCGGACCAGGGTACCCAGTTTACAGCAGAGGTGACCAACCAACTGTGGAAGCTGTGCGGCGTAAAGTCCATTAGAAGCGCCCTGTACCATCCGCAAACCAATGGTGTGAACGCTTTAACGAGACAATAAAACAACTCATTGGGACTTTTACCAGGACCTACAGGAACTAGGAGAAATTCTTGCCTCACCTCCTGTTTGCCTATCGGGTACCCCAAGAATCCACAGGGTTCTCCCCGTTCGAACTGGTATACGGGAGACGGGTAAGGGGACCCCTAGACTTAGTGCTAGAACACTGGGAAGGGGAGGGCACCATAGAAGGGGTACCTATTGTACCCTATGTGCTGGAATTCCGGGACCACCTACAGGAGCTGACCCAGGCTGTACGTGGGAACCTGCAGGTGGCCCAACGGCGCCAGCGCGTATGGTACGATCGGAGGGCCAGAGAACGCACCTTTGAGATAGGACAGAAGGTCCTGGAGTTAGAACCCACTAGGCAGAACAAGTTCCAAGCTGCATGGCAGGTAGTGGGGAAAATAGCCGACACTACCTATAATGTCGCCGATTGTGACGACTGGTGGGGTCGGGAAGGAATTTTTTTCCCCATGGTGGAGCTTACTCTTACCACATGGGTTTTTTTTGCCTTCCCCTGGATCAACATGTTAGGGCATGTTAGGTTAGGCTATGGGTTGAACTAGATGGACTTAAAGTCTTCCTTCAACCTTAATAACTATGTAACTATGTAACTATGACCCCAGGGTTAACCGCATGCTCCACGTGAACATGCTGAAGCCCTACCGGGAGCGCCCTGAAGAGGTAGTGGCCATCTGTGCACCTGAAGCAGAGGATGTAGCAGACTCCCCTTGCCTGATGTCTTAGGGGAGAGGACTCAGTTTAAAACATGGGACCAGGTACACTGGGGTGAAGACCTAGGTCCCCGGGAGAGACAGCAGGCAGAGGCGTTGTTGAGGCAGCGACAGAGGATGTTTTCAGGGAGACCGGGGTACACCCACTTGGCACAACACAAGGTTGAGACCCAGGATCAGACCCCCCTGAGACAACCCCCCTTCCGTGTCCCTGAGTCTGTACGAGAAGGGATGCGACAAGAGATACGAGAGATGTTGAGTTTAGGGGTCATTGAAGAATCAGATAGTCCCTGGGCATCCCCCGTAGTGTTAGTGCCCAAGAAGGATGGGAGTACACGGTTTTGTGTAGACTATTGCAGGCTCAATAAGAAAACGGTGACGGATGCGTATCCCATGCCGCGCGTGGATGAGCTGTTAGACCGGCTGGCGGGGGCAAAGTATTTAACCACCATCGATCTATGCAAAGGCTACTGGCAGATTCCCCTTAGTCCTGACGCTATTCCCAAGTCTGCATTTGTCACCCCATTCGGCTTATTCCAGTTTCGAGTTATGCCATTCGGGATGAAGAATGCCCCTGCGACCTTCCAGAGGCTGGCTGACCGGCTTCTGGATGGTCTCCAGGACTATGCGTGTGCCTACCTGGATGACATCGCCATCTACAGCGCGACATGGGAAGAGCATCTAAATCACCTAGAGACAGTATTAGACAGGATCCACAAGGTCGGAATCACCCTGAACCCAAACAAGTGTCACGTGGGCAAAGCGGAGATTCAGTATTTAGGACTTTGGGTGGGAAGTGGGAAACAGCGACCAGAACCAGCCAAGATTGAGGCCATAGCCAAATGGCCCACCCCACACACTAAAACCCAGGTCATGGCATTTCTAGGGACAGCGGGGTATTACAGGATATTCGTCCCCAATTACAGCAGCGTAGCCAAGCCCCTCACTGATCTGACCCATAAGAACCAAGATAGCAAATAACTCTGTATATGGATTAGCCGCACAGATGTAACCACTAGAACAAATACTAAATACAGCGCAAGTGGAATTAAAACGTAACTTTTACTAGGATAATATAAAAGTACAAATCAAAAAAAACGCCACCCAAAAAAAGTGATATTAAACCACATAGGGAAAGGTCTCAACAAAGGGATCTAACAAAAAACCCCTAAAAGGATTCAAGAAACACCGCCTGCAAAGGCGCTTGCGGATTAAAAAGCAGACCAATAAATGCTTTATAAGTTAGCTACAAGAAACAAATACATATGAATCATGAAGCAATAGTACATATGATTGGTTGCATGTAAAATAGAAACTTATTGCACAATGGCAAAAAACATAGCACCTATACCACGGTGTCATTAGTTAGAGTCATGGTAAAAGAATGGAACAATCTCACCAACTCCAGGATGAATAAGCAGGAGACCCGGAACACCTCTTGTTTAGGCCACGGTCCGGAGTTTAGAAAGACAGGAACTGACAATACCCTGTCATTCCCTATGGGGCTAACAGTAGTCTATCCCCAAAAAACTCCTGCCCTTACAAGGGCAGTCCACAGCTACCCCTGCACAAACATGCCCTGCACTCTCCCTGTGGTCAGTCCCGACGCGTTTCCTCCAAGCCAATCATCAGGGGACCTGCTTGATTATAGAGATAGTGCTCAAAAGGGAGACATAAGTTACTGCCACCCCCTATGCTATCCTGCAGAGGGTAGGTGGAGTATGGGGCTAGTCCTTAAATAGGAAGTGGCCAACAAAAAATTAAGCCAATTATAATGGGATAGATATAACCTGTGTTACTGTTCTAGGTAACGAGTAAAATGTCTGTCAGTAGGCCTATACATGCCGCCCACCATCAATATCTGTATCGTCATCACAAGTAGAAAAATGATAAACAGTATAATGGGCGGTAATAGTTAGACTGACCTCTACAATGGCGTCACACGCCATAAACCACGAGGAGACCGGACGCCGCAATCAAAACAATGCACACCGGCATCGGCCGACATGCGCAGACAGAACCGGAAACTGTGCGGCTCACCAAGCAGCGTCACTGACATGCGCACTCCGGACGTAAAGTCGCTAGGCAACCAGAACGCCGAGATGCACAAACAGTAAAAGAAACTGCAGCTCCTGACAAGCGTTAAAGGTGCCGGAAGTAATAGTTCCCCAGCGCATACAAGGGCGGATGATGTGTTACATATGGCAGGCAAGCAGCCATAGTTACTAAGCGTCTATGACGCACTGAAAACCGCAGCACAACAAACTCATCTCTCCTAAATGACCAGGGAGGAGCTGACATGCCACATTAAACCCCATTAAATTATTGCGCTTAACACGAGGGGAATCTGTTACAGCACATGTCCGACAGGAGCAGTGCAGAAAAATAGCTCGTTATATAATGAACAGGGGGAATGGAAAAAGGGGGGAAAATGAAATTAACCCTCCAGCAGAGGTACCCCACAACACACATAGATGGTAATCCCATATTATTAGATAGCAATTTACATGCAAATCCCAAAAAGGATGGGTGACTGAAAAGGATTTAGGCAAGAATAGATGTTAAATGACTGTGTAATAATCAAAGAGGCTACAAGAAAAGAAACCGAAAGAGACAATTTCAAATAAAACAACTATAATTAATTTGGTCATTAAGGCCATTGGGGGTTACAGTATTAAGATAAAAAATCCATTTAGCTTCTCTCTGAAGAAGCAACCGATCCCAGTCGCCTCCTCGTATGGGGTTAGTGACCCTCTCAATGGCCATAAATTTGAGGTTCTTGGATTGACCCTCATGTACCAGATTAATGTGACGGGAAATAGGAGTATCCCTCCTGTGTTCCACGTCACCCAGATGTTCACCAATTCTTTTTTTAAATTCCCTGATAGTTTTACCAATATACTCAATGCCACAAGAGCATGATGCCCTATAGATAACTCCTTTGGTGCTACAGTTCATGAATTGTTTGATATCATATTTCCTGCCAGTGACGTTACTCACGAAACTATTACCTACATTGACATGTTGACAAAATATACAATGTCCACATTTATGACACCCCGTAATGTTGCTTCTGAGCCAGGTCTCATTTACTGGGCCCGTGAAATGACTGTGAACCAGTCTGTCACTAAGTGAGCGTGCTTTTCTATACGTAATAGTCGGGGTATCACCCAAAAACCGAGAGATGTCTGAGTCCATCTGTAAGATGGACCAATGTTTTTTAAAAATATCTCTTACTCTGGTAGCACCATTGTCAAATGTGGTAATGAACCGCACCGCTTCATCATCCTGTGTCTCACGAGTAGAATTTAATAGAGAAGTTCTATTTCTACTTTTAGCATCACGATACGCTCTTTTTAAAACTCTGGGTGGATAGCCCCTATCCTCAAAGTTCCTTCTCAATTCCCTGGCTTGAGACTCAAAGGTTACCTTATTAGAACAATTTCTCCGGATTCTAAGGTATTGCCCCTTAGGGATCCCCCTCTTGAGATGTTCAGGGTGGTGACTATCCCAATGGAGCAATGCGTTGGTGGCTGTCGGTTTTTTAAAATTGGATGTAACCAACTCACCATCTGAGCCTTTAGAGACAAGGATGTCCAGAAAGGGCAATGACATAGATTCAATTACAGAGGTAAAAAACAATCCGATAGAGTTGTGGTTAAGCCTATCTACAAAGGCCTTGAAATCATCCCTAGAGCCCGTCCAAATCAAAAAGACGTCATCTATGTAACGTGTCCACATTTCTGTGACACGATACATAGAACAATCTTCAGGGTCACCATTCCAAACCACAGTCTCCTCCCACCAGCCGAGGAAGAGGTTGGCGTAGGCCGGGGCGCAGGGACTGCCCATAGCCGTCCCCCTCAGCTGGTGGTAGATGTGGCGGTTGAATGTGAAATAGTTGTGAGTTAGACAAAACCGAAGGAGTCTGAGAATGAAATGGTTATGTTCTTGCAAATGCTGACCTCTCATTCGGAGAAAGAATGACACCGCTTCCAAACCCTTTTCGTGTGGTATTGAAGAATAAAGGGCCTCCACATCAATACTTGCAAGATATGCCTCAGGACTCACAGTAAGGCCATCAAGTCGACGAAGCAAGTCAGGAGTATCCTTTACAAAGGACTGCAAGGACGACACAAATGGGGACAAAACCCGATCCAGGTAGATGCCTGCGTTCTGACACAAACTCCCTATCCCTGATACAATGGGCCTGCCCTTCAGAGGGTTCAGGCCCTTATGTACCTTGGGGAGGCAGTAAAAAGTGGCTGTAACGGGATGCTGAGGGAGGATGAAATCAAATTCTGTTTTATCAATAATCCAAACAGGATTCTCGCACATGTGCCGATCTGGGGATCCCAGTAGACATGTTGTCTGATGTTAGATTATTACACAGCATTGGGGAGACTGATCCTAACCAACGAGGCAAGGGTCCTTTCACACAATTAAAGGAAAAAAGTCATCGGATGCCTCCTCCTACGGGCGATTTGTCTGCGATAGACATCTTTTCTAATTTGGTGACGTCTGAACTTACTGAGTTGTCCCATTCCCGTATACCATGTAAATTTGTTCTAGAAAAGAGATAGAGGCAATTAATCGCCTAGAACGTGATGACACAATTATAATCAAGTCCTCTGACAAGGGCGGTAATGTTGTCATCCTTGACGTTACTCAGTATCAGCAGATGTGTGAGTCGATACTCGCTGATAGAGACTCTTATGAAATTCTGGCACGCAATCCAACTAAGGAATACTGCGAGGAGCTGGGACAAATTTTACAGGAGGGCTTGGAGGGAGGTGTTATTGATAAAACAGAATTTGATTTCATCCTCCCTCAGCATCCCGTTACAGCCACTTTTTACTGCCTCCCCAAGGTACATAAGGGCCTGAACCCTCTGAAGGGCAGGCCCATTGTATCAGGGGTAGGGAGTTTGTGTCAGAACGCAGGCATCTACCTGGATCGGGTTTTGTCCCCATTTGTGTCGTCCTTGCAGTCCTTTGTAAAGGATACTCCTGACTTGCTTCGTCGACTTGATGGCCTTACTGTGAGTCCTGAGGCATATCTTGCAAGTATTGATGTGGAGGCCCTTTATTCTTCAATACCACACGAAAAGGGTTTGGAAGCGGTGTCATTCTTTCTCCGAATGAGAGGTCAGCATTTGCAAGAACATAACCATTTCATTCTCAGACTCCTTCGGTTTTGTCTAACTCACAACTATTTCACATTCAACCGCCACATCTACCACCAGCTGAGGGGGACGGCTATGGGCAGTCCCTGCGCCCCGGCCTACGCCAACCTCTTCCTCGGCTGGTGGGAGGAGACTGTGGTTTGGAATGGTGACCCTGAAGATTGTTCTATGTATCGTGTCACAGAAATGTGGACACGTTACATAGATGACGTCTTTTTGATTTGGACGGGCTCTAGGGATGATTTCAAGGCCTTTGTAGATAGGCTTAACCACAACTCTATCGGATTGTTTTTTACCTCTGTAATTGAATCTATGTCATTGCCCTTTCTGGACATCCTTGTCTCTAAAGGCTCAGATGGTGAGTTGGTTACATCCAATTTTAAAAAACCGACAGCCACCAACGCATTGCTCCATTGGGATAGTCACCACCCTGAACATCTCAAGAGGGGGATCCCTAAGGGGCAATACCTTAGAATCCGGAGAAATTGTTCTAATGAGGTAACCTTTGAGTCTCAAGCCAGGGAATTGAGAAGGAACTTTGAGGATAGGGGCTATCCACCCAGAGTTTTAAAAAGAGCGTATCATGATGCTAAAAGTAGAAATAGAACTTCTCTATTAAATTCTACTCGTGAGACACAGGATGATGAAGCGGTGCGGTTCATTACCACATTTGACAATGGTGCTACCAGAGTAAGAGATATTTTTAAAAAACATTGGTCCATCTTACAGATGGACTCAGACATCTCTCGGTTTTTGGGTGATACCCCGACTATTACGTATAGAAAAGCACGCTCACTTAGTGACAGACTGGTTCACAGTCATTTCACGGGCCCAGTAAATGAGACCTGGCTCAGAAGCAACATTACGGGGTGTCATAAATGTGGACATTGTATATTTTGTCAACATGTCAATGTAGGTAATAGTTTCGTGAGTAACGTCACTGGCAGGAAATATGATATCAAACAATTCATGAACTGTAGCACCAAAGGAGTTATCTATAGGGCATCATGCTCTTGTGGCATTGAGTATATTGGTAAAACTATCAGGGAATTTAAAAAAAGAATTGGTGAACATCTGGGTGACGTGGAACACAGGAGGGATACTCCTATTTCCCGTCACATTAATCTGGTACATGAGGGTCAATCCAAGAACCTCAAATTTATGGCCATTGAGAGGGTCACTAACCCCATACGAGGAGGCGACTGGGATCGGTTGCTTCTTCAGAGAGAAGCTAAATGGATTTTTTATCTTAATACTGTAACCCCCAATGGCCTTAATGACCAAATTAATTATAGTTGTTTTATTTGAAATTGTCTCTTTCGGTTTCTTTTCTTGTAGCCTCTTTGATTATTACACAGTCATTTAATATCTATTCTTGCCTAAATCCTTTTCAGTCACCCATCCTTTTTGGGATTTGCATGTAAATTGCTATCTAATAATATGGGATTACCATCTATGTGTGTTGTGGGGTACCTCTGCTGGAGGGTTAATTTCATTTTCCCCCCTTTTTCCATTCCCCCTGTTCATTATATAACGAGTAGTGTTGAGCGATACTTTCCGATATCGGAAAGTATCGGTATCGGAAAGTATCGGCCGATACCGTCAAAATATCGGATCCAATCCGATACCGATACCCGATCCCAATGCAAGTCAATGGGACGAAAATATCGGAATTAAAATAAACCCTTTATAAACTTGTAGGTTCATTCTACATGAAGGAAAACAACTAAGAATAATGTAGGATGTATTGGGGGACGTGGCGGAGATATTAAAGGGACAGAGGTTTAGCCCAATGTAATAGAATAGCAGGATTTTTATTTTTTTTTTATGAAGTTCGGCGTTAGAAAGAATTTGACTATGTTATTTTTTTTTTTTTTTATGTCAGATATTGATGTTTCACTACTTCCACGCCCTTCACCTTCTTTTTTACTTCTCCCACGCTTTCTTCTTAATTATCCTCATCATCAGCTTCTTTGACATCAACTTCTTCACCTTATTCATCTTCTTCTTCATCTTCTACCTATTATTTTTTGGGTTACATTGTTCATATTCTTTTTATTTTACTATTATCTTCATCATATTCAACTTCTTCATCATATTCTTATTTGTGACAGGCATTCCCGTAGTTGTTATCTATAAAAGTTTGAAGATTACACCTTCCGTTCTGCCTGTCACAAACCAGTTACATTTGTCCGCGTTCAGTTTGGCCTGCAGCATCAGGCTTTATCCAGGGGCACCACGAGGAGGAACGGACTCACCCCCATACACTGCTTAGTCTTCTTCTGCTTATAATTTACATAATATTTTTTTGCTCTGATATTTTGTGTTATGCTTAATGTCCTTCTGCTCTTTGTTCTGCAGCCTCTTGTTCTTCTGCTTCTCGGTCTTCCAGGTCGTCGTCGTCTCCAGGGTCGTCGTCTCCGGGGTCGTCGTCATCGGGGTGGTCTCCGGGGTCGTCGTCATCGGGGTGGTCTTCAGGGTCATCGTCTCCAGGGTCGTCGTCATCACGGTGGTTGTCGTCTCTGGTGTCGTCGTCATCTTAGGGGTGTTCTTCCGGGTCATCGTGTTTAGTCTCTTGAACTTGGAAATGTAGCAGAAGGTACAAGAAGGCTGAGAAAATGCCGAGAACCAGCTGATGGAACTGGAACTCGGATGGCTACCCGAAGGTCCAAGAGCCAATGGAACTACCGAGGACCAGCTGACGTTACTGGAACCCGGTTACTAAGCAGGAGGTACCCGTGCCTGAAAGCACTACCAAGGACCACCTGACGTTGGTGGAACTCGGATACCCAGAGGGAGGCACCTAAGCCAAAGGCTCTGCCCGGAACCAGCTGACGGTACTGGAACCAGGATGGGGAGCAGAAGGTACAAGAGCAAAAGACACTGCCGAGAACCAGCTGACGGTGCTGGAACCCGGATGGGTAGCCGAAGGTCCAAGAGCCAATGGAACTACCGAGGACCAGCTGACGTTACTGGAACCCGGTTACTAAGCAGGAGGTACCCGTGCCTGAAAGCACTACCAAGGACCACCTGACGTTGGTGGAACTCGGATACCCAGAGGGAGGCACCTAAGCCAAAGGCTCTGCCCGGAACCAGCTGACGGTACTGGAACCAGGATGTGGAGCAGAAGGTACAAGAGCAAGTGTCTGCGTGGCTTTTGCAGGACACGTTGCCGGCTGCACAGCAGGGGAACAGCTGGCGGTGCTGGACCCCACTGACACATTGGCGAGGTGTTTGGCTCTGTGCAGCCAGCACTTCCGGACAGCAACGAGCGGTGTTGTAGCCCGGGCTCTGCAGGGGGAGCAGAGTGTAGGCCGAAGCCTACTTGAACCAATTTCAAAGGTAACCTTTAACCCCCCCTCAGGGGTTAGAAAGTAGAAGAGCCACAGCTTATGCAGCAGTAGTGCTGCACAAGTCAAAGGTTGCTCTTTTAATTTCGCTCCTTGCACACGCTGAATGAAACACGTATAACATTTAGCCCTTTATACAGTCAAACTGTGTTGGAGGCGCGAGTTCCCTTTGTAATGAGACGCAGCACAGATGTCAAGAATCCCACCTTGGTGCTGGGTGCAGCCTCCTGAGCGTTGTTATTTGCTGTACAGGAGTCTGCGCTGTCGTGTTATCCCCTGGCCTAGCGCCGTTAGCGCTGCCCATCTTCTGACCTCATTTAATGTTGGCCGGTGCGGTTCGCGATGCCCATGAATCACAGCCCCGCAGTGTATTGACATAGTTTAAACACTGCGGGGCTGGGATTCATGGCCTGGCGCAGTACATATGTTCGCCTCTCGCTTGGGTTCTTACACCCGCTTCAGACTATGCGGCGTCATCTGATCCCTTATCGCATGCCACGGCCATGAAGCCGCACAGTCCGAAGAAGGCGGAAGGAGAGGAGGGACAGGCGAACTGATGCACTGATCCTGCCCATCAATCACACCCTCGCAGTCCCAATAAATAAGACACCGAGGGGCGTTGTGTGGGTCAGGGCGGCCGCAGAGGCGCAGGCAGCCAAACCATGATGCCAGAAGACGGGCAGCGCTACCAAGGGGGTTGCAGCGTGTCATTACAAAGGAAAGTCACACCACCGGGACGGTTAAATGGTCACACAGAGGACACATTGCAGACGTGTTTTCAGTTCCACATGTGCGAGGAGAATACGTTTCTGAGCCACCTTGCACACATGCAGCATTACCGCTGTACAAGGTGGCTGGATAACGTAAAAACGCCTGGGGGAGGGGGGACAGGTTCCCTTCAATTTCAGTTCTTGTGTCTGCGTGGCTTTTGCAGGACACGTTGCCGGCTGCACAGCAGGGGAACAGCTGGCGGTGCTGGACCCCACTGACACATTGGCTGGTGTTTTTCTCTGTGCAGCTAGCACATCTGGGCAAAAACTGGCGGTGTGTTAGAGCCCAGGGACAGCAGGAGGAGGAGCAGGAGGAGGAGGAGCAGGGGGAGGGGAGTGTAGGCCGAAGCCTGCACAGGCGGCAGCTTTGGGTGTGTTGTGTCTGCGTGACTTTTGCAGGACACGTTGCCGGCTACACAGCAGGGGAACAGCTGGCGGTGCTGGACCCCACTGACACATTGGCGAGGTGTTTGGCTCTGTGCAGCCAGCACTTCCGGACAGCAACTAGCGTTGTTGGAGCCCGGGCTCTGCAGGTGGAGCAGAGTGTAGGCCGAAGCCTAATTGAACCGATTTCAAAAGTCACCTTTAACCCCCCCTCAGGGGTTACAAAGTAGAAGAGCCACAGCTTATGCAGCAGCAGTGCTGCGCAAGTCAAAGGTTGCTCTTGTAATTTTTCTCCTTGCACACGCTGAATGGAACACGTATAACATTCAGCCCTTTAGACAGTCAAACTGTGTAATGGAGGCGAGAGTTCCCTTTGTAATGAGACGCAGCACAGGTGTCAAGAATCCCACCTTGGTGCTGGGTGCAGCCTCCCGAGCGTTGTTATTTGCTGTACAGGAGTCTGCGCTGTCGTGTTATCCCCTGGCCTAGCGCCGTTAGCGCTGCCCATCTTCTGGCATCATGTAATGTCGGCCGGTGCGGTTCGCGATGCCCATGAATCCCAGCCCCGCAGTGTCTTAACATTGTTAAAACACTGCGGGGCTGGGATTCAGGGCCTGGCGCAGCACATATGTTCGCCTCTCACACTCGGGTCCTTACACCCGCTTCAGACTGTGCGGCGTCATCTGATCCCTTATCGCATGCCACGGCCATGAAGCCGCACAGTCCGAAGAAGGCGGAAGGAGAGGAGGGACAGGCGAACTGATGCACTGATCCTGCCCATCAATCACACCCTCGCAGTCCCAATAAATAAGACACCGAGGGGCGTTGTGTGGGTCAGGGCGGCCGCAGAGGCGCAGGCAGCCAAACCATGATGCCAGAAGACGGGCAGCGCTACCAAGGGGGTTGCAGCGTGTCATTACAAAGGAAAGTCACACCACCGGGACGGTTAAATGGTCACACAGAGGACACATTGCAGACGTGTTTTCAGTTCCACATGTGCGAGGAGAATACGTTTCTGAGCCACCTTGCACACATGCAGCATTACCGCTGTACAAGGTGGCTGGATAACGTAAAAACGCCTGGGGGAGGGGGGACAGGTTCCCTTCAATTTCAGTTCTTGTGTCTGCGTGGCTTTTGCAGGACACGTTGCCGGCTGCACAGCAGGGGAACAGCTGGCGGTGCTGGACCCCACTGACACATTGGCTGGTGTTTTTCTCTGTGCAGCTAGCACATCTGGGCAAAAACTGGCGGTGTGTTAGAGCCCAGGGACAGCAGGAGGAGGAGCAGGAGGAGGAGGAGCAGGGGGAGGGGAGTGTAGGCCGAAGCCTGCACAGGCGGCAGCTTTGGGTGTGTTGTGTCTGCGTGACTTTTGCAGGACACGTTGCCGGCTACACAGCAGGGGAACAGCTGGCGGTGCTGGACCCCACTGACACATTGGCGAGGTGTTTGGCTCTGTGCAGCCAGCACTTCCGGACAGCAACTAGCGTTGTTGGAGCCCGGGCTCTGCAGGTGGAGCAGAGTGTAGGCCGAAGCCTAATTGAACCGATTTCAAAAGTCACCTTTAACCCCCCCTCAGGGGTTACAAAGTAGAAGAGCCACAGCTTATGCAGCAGCAGTGCTGCGCAAGTCAAAGGTTGCTCTTGTAATTTTTCTCCTTGCACACGCTGAATGGAACACGTATAACATTCAGCCCTTTAGACAGTCAAACTGTGTAATGGAGGCGAGAGTTCCCTTTGTAATGAGACGCAGCACAGGTGTCAAGAATCCCACCTTGGTGCTGGGTGCAGCCTCCCGAGCGTTGTTATTTGCTGTACAGGAGTCTGCGCTGTCGTGTTATCCCCTGGCCTAGCGCCGTTAGCGCTGCCCATCTTCTGGCATCATGTAATGTCGGCCGCTGCGGTTCGCGATGCCCATGAATCCCAGCCCCGCAGTGTCTTAACATTGTTAAAACACTGCGGGGCTGGGATTCAGGGCCTGGCGCAGCACATATGTTCGCCTCTCACACTCGGGTCCTTACACCCGCTTCAGACTGTGCGGCGTCATCTGATCCCTTATCGCATGCCACGGCCATGAAGCCGCACAGTCCGAAGAAGGCGGAAGGAGAGGAGGGACAGGCGAACTGATGCACTGATCCTGCCCATCAATCACACCCTCGCAGTCCCAATAAATAAGACACCGAGGGGCGTTGTGTGGGTCAGGGCGGCCGCAGAGGCGCAGGCAGCCAAACCATGATGCCAGAAGACGGGCAGCGCTACCAAGGGGGTTGCAGCGTGTCATTACAAAGGAAAGTCACACCACCGGGACGGTTAAATGGTCACACAGAGGACACATTGCAGACGTGTTTTCAGTTCCACATGTGCGAGGAGAATACGTTTCTGAGCCACCTTGCACACATGCAGCATTACCGCTGTACAAGGTGGCTGGATAATGTAAAAACGCCTGGGGGAGGGGGGACAGGTTCCCTTCAATTTCAGTTCTTGTGTCTGCGTGACTTTTGCAGGACACGTTGCCGGCTACACAGCAGGGGAACAGCTGGCGGTGCTGGACCCCACTGACACATTGGCGAGGTGTTTTTCTCTGTGCAGCTAGCAGTACCGGGCCCCAACTGGCGGTGTTGGAGCCCAGGGTCAGCAGGAGGAGCAGGGGGAGCGGAGTGTAGGCCGAAGCCTGCACTCGAGCAAGTTGAAAGGAAACCTTTAACCCCCCCCCCCCAGGCGTTTGTAGCTGAAAGAGCCATTGTGTACAGCACTAATGCTGGAAAAGGTAAACTTAGCTCTTTTAATTATGGTCCTTGCACATGCGGAACCTAACAGTTATGAAATGTGTCCCCTCACAGCGTTAAACCGTCCGGTAGGTGGAACTTTCCTTTGTCGTGTGACGCAGCACAGCCATCATTTTTACCCCCTTGGCGCCGTGCGCCGCCTCCTCAGCGTTGTTTTAATCTGTCCCGGAGCCTGCGCTGTTAGGTTAGCCCTTGGCCATGCACACATTTTGCGCTGCCCGTCTTCTGACATCATTTGGTGTCAGGCTGGCTGCGCCTGTGCGGGTGCGCTGGCCGAGATCCCGCCTCGCAGTGTCGTCTAATGTAATCCCACCGCGGGCCTGTGATCCGTGCCCGTGCGCAGTGCATATCCTCTCCTCTCACTCCCCTCCCTACGGCTTTTTCAGACTGTGCGGTGTCACGGCCGTGGCATGCTATTAGGGACCAGCTGACATCGCACAGTCTGAAGAAGCCGTAGGGAGGGGAGTGAGAGGAGAGGATATGCACTGCGCACGGGCACGGATCACAGGCCCGCGGTGGGATTACATTAGACGACACTGCGAGGCGGGATCTCGGCCAGCGCACCCGCACAGGCGCAGCCAGCCTGACACCAAATGAGGTCAGAAGACGGGCAGCGCAACATGTGTGCATGGCCAAGGGCTAACCTAACAGCGCAGGCTCCGGGACAGATTAAAACAACGCTGAGGAGGCGGCGCACGGCGCCAAGGGGGTAAAAATGATGGCTGTGCTGCGTCACACGACAAAGGAAAGTTCCACCTACCGGACGGTTTAACGCTGTGTGGGGACACATTTCATAAGTGTTTGGTTCAGCATGTGCAAGGAGCATCACGAAAAGAGGCACTTTTTCCCTTTGCATCATTACTGCTGCACAAGGTGGCTCCTTCAGTAACAAACGCCTGGGGGGGGGGGGGGGGTCAGGTTCCCTTACATTTAACTTGTTGTGCCTGCGTGGCGGTCGCAGTACACGTTGCCGTATACACAGCAGGGGAACAGCTGGCGGTGCTGAACCCCACTAACACATTGGCGAGGTGTTTGGCTCTGTGCGTACAGCACTTCTGGACGGCAACTGGCGGTGTTGGAGCCCAGGGACGGGTGGAGGAGGAGGAGGTTGGAGGAGGTAGGAGGGATTGCCACACACACAGCAGGGGAACAGCTGACGTTACTGAACCCCAATAACAGAGGAGGGACTGTTGACTGTGCGTACAGCACTTCTGGACGGCAACTGGCGGTGTTGGAGCCCAGGGACGGGTGGAGGAGGAGGAGGTTGGAGGAGGTAGGAGGAGGTAGGAGGGATTGCCACACACACAGCAGGGGAACAGCTGACGTTACTGAACCCCAATAACAGAGGAGGGACTGTTGACTGTGCGTACAGCACTTCTGGACGGCAACTGGCGGTGTTGGAGCCCAGGGGCAGGTGGAGGAGGAGGAGGTTGGAGGAGGTAGGAGGAGGTAGGAGGGATTGCCACACACACAGCAGGGGAACAGCTGACGTTACTGAACCCCAATAACAGAGGAGGGACTGTTGACTGTGCGTACAGCACTTCTGGACGGCAACTGGCGGTGTTGGAGCCCAGGGGCAGGTGGAGGAGGAGGAGGTTGGAGGAGGTAGGAGGGATTGCCACACACACAGCAGGGGAACAGCTGACGTTACTGAACCCCAATAACAGAGGAGGGACTGTTGACTGTGCGTACAGCACTTCTGGACGGCAACTGGCGGTGTTGGAGCCCAGGGACGGGTGGAGGAGGAGGAGGTTGGAGGAGGTAGGAGGGATTGCCACACACACAGCATGGGAACAGCTGACGTTACTGAACCCCAATAACAGAGGAGGGACTGTTGACTGTGCGTACAGCACTTCTGGACGGCAACTGGCGGTGTTGGAGCCCAGGGACGGGTGGAGGAGGAGGAGGTTGGAGGAGGTAGGAGGAGGTAGGAGGGATTGCCACACACACAGCAGGGGAACAGCTGACGTTACTGAACCCCAATAACAGAGGAGGGACTGTTGACTGTGCGTACAGCACTTCTGGACGGCAACTGGCGGTGTTGGAGCCCAGGGGCAGGTGGAGGAGGAGGAGGTTGGAGGAGGTAGGAGGAGGTAGGAGGGATTGCCACACACACAGCAGGGGAACAGCTGACGTTACTGAACCCCAATAACAGAGGAGGGACTGTTGACTGTGCGTACAGCACTTCTGGACGGCAACTGGCGGTGTTGGAGCCCAGGGACGGGTGGAGGAGGAGGAGGTTGGAGGAGGTAGGAGGGATTGCCACACACACAGCAGGGGAACAGCTGACGTTACTGAACCCCAATAACAGAGGAGGGACTGTTGACTGTGCGTACAGCACTTCTGGACGGCAACTGGCGGTGTTGGAGCCCAGGGGCAGGTGGAGGAGGAGGAGGTTGGAGGAGGTAGGAGGAGGTAGGAGGGATTGCCACACACACAGCAGGGGAACAGCTGACGTTACTGAACCCCAATAACAGAGGAGGGACTGTTGACTGTGCGTACAGCACTTCTGGACGGCAACTGGCGGTGTTGGAGCCCAGGGACGGGTGGAGGAGGAGGAGGTTGGAGGAGGTAGGAGGGATTGCCACACACACAGCAGGGGAACAGCTGACGTTACTGAACCCCAATAACAGAGGAGGGACTGTTGACTGTGCGTACAGCACTTCTGGACGGCAACTGGCGGTGTTGGAGCCCAGGGGCAGGTGGAGGAGGAGGAGGTTGGAGGAGGTAGGAGGAGGTAGGAGGGATTGCCACACACACAGCAGGGGAACAGCTGACGTTACTGAACCCCAATAACAGAGGAGGGACTGTTGACTGTGCGTACAGCACTTCTGGACGGCAACTGGCGGTGTTGGAGCCCAGGGACGGGTGGAGGAGGAGGAGGTTGGAGGAGGTAGGAGGGATTGCCACACACACAGCAGGGGAACAGCTGACGTTACTGAACCCCAATAACAGAGGAGGGACTGTTGACTGTGCGTACAGCACTTCTGGACGGCAACTGGCGGTGTTGGAGCCCAGGGACGGGTGGAGGAGGAGGAGGTTGGAGGAGGTAGGAGGAGGTAGGAGGGATTGCCACACACACAGCAGGGGAACAGCTGACGTTACTGAACCCCAATAACAGAGGAGGGACTGTTGACTGTGCGTACAGCACTTCTGGACGGCAACTGGCGGTGTTGGAGCCCAGGGGCAGGTGGAGGAGGAGGAGGTTGGAGGAGGTAGGAGGAGGTAGGAGGGATTGCCACACACACAGCAGGGGAACAGCTGACGTTACTGAACCCCAATAACAGAGGAGGGACTGTTGACTGTGCGTACAGCACTTCTGGACGGCAACTGGCGGTGTTGGAGCCCAGGGACGGGTGGAGGAGGAGGAGGTTGGAGGAGGTAGGAGGGATTGCCACACACACAGCAGGGGAACAGCTGACGTTACTGAACCCCAATAACAGAGGAGGGACTGTTGACTGTGCGTACAGCACTTCTGGACGGCAACTGGCGGTGTTGGAGCCCAGGGGCAGGTGGAGGAGGAGGAGGTTGGAGGAGGTAGGAGGAGGTAGGAGGGATTGCCACACACACAGCAGGGGAACAGCTGACGTTACTGAACCCCAATAACAGAGGAGGGACTGTTGACTGTGCGTACAGCACTTCTGGACGGCAACTGGCGGTGTTGGAGCCCAGGGACGGGTGGAGGAGGAGGAGGTTGGAGGAGGTAGGAGGGATTGCCACACACACAGCAGGGGAACAGCTGACGTTACTGAACCCCAATAACAGAGGAGGGACTGTTGACTGTGCGTACAGCACTTCTGGACGGCAACTGGCGGTGTTGGAGCCCAGGGACAGGTGGAAAAGCAGAGGAACACAATGTAGGCCGAAGCCTGAGAAAGTCGAAAGGGAACCTTTAACCCCCCCCCAAGGCGTTTGTAGCTGAAAGAGCCAGCTTGTGCAGCACAAAAGATGCAAAAGGAAAAGGTGGCTCTTTTCATCATGCTCCTTGCAAACACAGAACTAAACACTTATAAAATGTGTCCCCTGCAACCGTAAAACCGTCCCGGAGGTGGGACTTTCCTTCGTAATGTGACGCAGCCCAGCCGTCATTCCTACCCCCCCGGCGCCGCGCACCGGCTCCTCAGCGTTGTTTTATTCCGTCAAGGAGCCTGCGCTGTTATGTTATCCCGTGGCCAGGCACACTTAGCGCTGCCCGTCTTCTGGCATCATTTGGTGTCTGGATGGCTGCGCCTGTGCGGCCGCGCTGGCAGAGAGCCCGCCTCGCAGTGTCTTCTGATTTAATCCCACTGGGGGCCTGGGATCCATGGACATGCGCAGTGCATATCTGAACCTCCACCTCTCACTCATCTCCCTATGGCTTCTTCAGACTGTGCGGTGTCACGGCCGTGGCATGCTGTTAGGGACCAGCTGACACCGAACAGTCTGAAGAAGCCATAGGGAAATGAGTGAGAGGTGGAGGTTCAGATATGCACTGCGCATGTCCATGGATCCCAGGCCCCCAGTGGGATTAAATCAGAAGACACTGCGAGGCGGGCTCTCTGCCAGCGCGGCCGCACAGGCGCAGCCATCCAGACACCAAATGATGCCAGAAGACGGGCAGCGCTAAGTGTGCCTGGCCACGGGATAACATAACAGCGCAGGCTCCAGGACGGAATAAAACAACGCTGAGGAGCCGGTGCGCGGCGCCGGGGGGGTAGGAATGACGGCTGGGCTGCGTCACATTACGAAGTAAAGTCCCACCTCCGGGACGGTTTTACGGTATCAGTGGACACATTTTATAAGTGTTAAGTTCTGCGTGTGCAAGGAGCTAAACAAAAATAGCTACCTTTTCCTTGGGCAGCATTACTGCTGCACAAGGTGGCTCTTTCAGTAACAAACGCCTTGGGGGGGGGGGGACAGATTCCCTTACATTTCAGTTGTTGTGTCAGCGTGGCGGTCGCATGACACATTGCCGGCTACACAGCTGGGGATCAGCTGACGTTACTGAAACCCAATAACACTGGGTCGTATGTTTTGACTGTGCAGACGGCACGTCTGAGCCTCAACTGGCGGTGTTGGAGCCCAGGAATTTAAGTTCAGGTGGTAGAAAGATGAACACAACAGGAGACCTGGATAACGTATACAGTGACCTAATTATTCAATCAGGAGGAGGAGTGGCAAATTCCGGCGAGATCCAGGCCTTGTTCATTTTCAGGAAAGTAAGCCGGTCAACGTTATCGGAGGATAGTCGCATGCGACGGTCAGTTAGTACACCACCTGCAGCACTAAAGACACGTTCCGATAATACACTGGCCGCAGGGCAAGACAGCACCTCCAATGCATACTGGCTTAGCTCTGGCCATGTATCCAGCTTTGAGACCCAAAACTTGAAAGGGGAAGAGCCGTCTGGGAGTACAGCAAGAGGGCAAGACATGTAGTCTGTCACCATCTGACGGAACCGTTGCCTCCTGCTGACTGGAGCCGTCTGTGATGGTGTAGACTTTTGTGGCGGGCACAGAAAACTGTGCCACAGTTCGGCCATACTGGTCTTGCCTTGGGCAGAGGCACTGCTTCTGCTCCCTCTTTGTGCAGAGCCTCCACCACGGCCTGGACGCACTGAGCTGCTTTGGAATGCACTAGCAGCACTTCTCTCAGTTGGAATGGAGAAGATGATGGAATTGACCAGTGTGTCTTGGTACTCCCGCATTTTTCGCTCCCGGTTCAACGGTGTGATGAGGCTTTCTACGTTGTCCCGGTAGCGAGGATCGAGGAGGGTGAACACCCAATAATCAGACATGTTGAGAATGTGGGCGATGCGGCGGTCGTTTCTCAGGCACTGCAGCATGTAATCCACCATGTGCTGCAGACTGCCAACTGCCCAAGAAACGCTGTCCCCTGCTGGAGGCGTGATCTCTGCCCGCTCGTCATCACCCCACCCTCGCTGTACACACTGAGTACTGGACAATTGTGTAACTCCCTCCTCTGGACGGATGTCTTCCTCCTCCATTGACTCCTCCTCATCCTCCTCACAAACGGTCCCCTGCCTACGCGTTTGTGAGGAACCACGTGGCGCTGACTGTCCAGAAGATGATGGAAATGGTGAATCCTCATCCTCCACCTCTTCCACAACATCATCCCTTAGCGCTTGCAGTGATTTTTCAAGCAGGCAGATAAGGGGGACAGTCATGCTGACTAGTGCATCATCTGCACTCGCCATCCGCGTGGAATAATCAAAGGGACGCAAAACCTGGCAGACGTCATTCATAGTGGCCCACTCTGTGGTTGTGAAGTCTGTACGGCGCTGACTGCGACTTTTTTGCGCCTGAAGCAGCTGGTACTCCATTACAGCTTGCTGCTGCTCACACAACCGCTCCAACATATGTAACGTGGAATTCCACCTGGTAGGTAGGTCACATATGATGCGATGTTCCGGCAGGCGGTGTCGGCGCTGCAGAGCCGCAATGCGCGCTTTTGCCGTGCTGGAACGCCGCAAGTGAGCACACTCTAGGCGGACCTTGTGCAGCAGTGCATCAAGATCCGGATAGTCCCTCAAAAAGCTCTGCACGACCAAATTGAGCACATGTGCCAGACATGGGATGTGAGTGAGGTTGCCGAGGCCCAGAGCTGCCACCAGATTTCGGCCATTATCACACACTACCATGCCTGGCTGGAGATTCGCTGGCACAAACCACACATCGCTCTCCTGCTTGATGGCATTCCAGAGCTCCTGCGCTGTGTGGCTACGATTCCCCAAGAAAATTAATTTCAAGACGGCCTGTTGACGTTTGGCCACGGCTGTGCTCATGTCGGTCGTAACAGGTACACGTTCATCACGGGTCCATGTGGAGGTGGACTGTGACGGCTCCTGCAGCGATGATTCTGAGGAACTGGTGTAAGAGGAGGAGTCAATGCGTACAGAATGGATTCCTGCAATCCTTGGAGTGGGCAGGACACGTCCTGCGCCACTCGCACGGTCTGTACCCGGCTCAACGACATTAACCCAATGGGCAGTGAGGGAAAGGTATCGCCCCTGTCCATGTTGACTGGTCCACGCATCGGTGGTGAGGTGGACCTTGCTACTGACGGCGTTCAGTAGCGCGTGTTTTATGTGTCCCTCCACATGCTTCTGCAGGGCAGGGACGGCTTGCCTGCTGAAGTAAAAGCGGCTGGGCACTTTGTACTGTGGGACTGCCAATGACATGAAGTCACGGAAGCTGTCAGTCTCCACCAGCCTGAATGACAGCATTTCCAGTGACAGAAGTTTGGCAATGCCTGCAGTCAGAGCCTGTGCTCGTGGGTGGTTTGACGAGAAAGGCCGCCTTTTCTCCCATGCCTGTACTACCGATGGCTGTAGACTGGGCTGGGAGTGTGTGGATGACTGGGAAAGTGGCGCTGCGGGTGGAATTACAGCGGGTCTCTGGACAACAGGGGCAGAGGTTCTTCCACGGCGATCCTGGGAGGACGCCGAACCAGCTGCGTGTGAGGTAGAGGAAGAGGCAACACGAGCTGAAGAGGTGGTAGCTGCCGCTGTTGGTTGGCCTACCTCTTCAGTGTGTTTTTCTAACTCCGCCGGGTGCCTGTTGCGCACATGTTTCCACATGTTGGAGGTATTGAGGTTGCTGACATTTCGACCTCTTTTGACTTTTTGATGACACACGTTGCATCTGACATAGCAAATGTCATCTGCAACTGTGTCAAAAAAGGACCAGGCACTGCAAGTCTTGGGAGCGCCCTTTTTGGCTTTTGGAAGAGACATGCTCCTAACGGGTGCCAAAGCGGAGGCTGCAGGATCCGCAGTCTTCCCCCTCCCTCTCCCTCTTTGGGCCGTACGGGGAATCTCTTCCTCAGAGCTGCTCCCACCACCTTCCTGTCCCTCACGCCAAGATGGGTCGAGGACCTCATCATCTACACTACCCTCTGCCCCCAACTGCTCCTCCTGGGTAGTCTCAGCAGCAGAGCACGCACCAGTAAGTGGCACCTGAGTGTCATCATCAGCTGATGCGGCCTGCGATGTGGTGACCGGAGCCACTGGCCCACCCGCCTCTTCAGAGGAAGACAGAAAAAGCTGTTGGGCATCACTGCACCCTGCCTCTTCTTCCATTTCTCCAATGCTGCTTGGCTGGCCCCCTGTTTCCAAGCCAAGAGATTCAGAGAACAGAAGTAGAGACGGCTCCTGTCCTGGGCTCTCTGTCTGCCTGGGCAATTTGGCAGGTGGTGAAGAGACAGATGGCTGCTCTCCAGTGCTCTGTGTCTGAGAGGATGTGGCACTAATGGAAGTTGATGCATTAGCTGCCATCCATCCGACAACAGCTTCAATTTGTTCTTCACGCAGCAGCGGTGTACGGCGCTCGGACACAAAGCTTCGCATGAACGACTGTTGCCTGGTGAAAGTGGGTGCTGATGAGTCACCGGTGCCCGCAGCAGGCACAGAATCCCCACGTCCCCTCCCTGCTCCGCGACGGCTCCCACGCCCCCGTGCCTTACTCACTGCCTTCTTCATCTTGGTTGACTGATAAAGATAAGCAGAAAAGTACTAACGGATTTGTGTGCTTATTCCTGAGCAACTCCTCCTAACAGGTATAAGAAGCACTAATTATCTAAAGTGTGGACTAGACACAAATATGAGCTAATGTGGCCTACAGAAATGTAAAGTGGTGTAACTGGTGTGTTTGGTGAACTTTATTATTTATTTATTTTTTGGGGGCTGAACTGACAACAGATAGAGCTGCAGTCACACGGAGACCGTGCAGACAGCCGTAAACGGCGCTGCAAGGCCCAAAAACCCTCCTCTACTTTATCCTATGTAGTGTTTTTCCACAAATTAGCTGGAGACGGGTGGAAAGACACTAATAGGATTTTTTTAAATTAATTAGCAGCAGACTACACTACTTTGAAAAAAAAGAAAATTGATTTGGCGGTATGACGCAGTGAAAAACCCTGAGCTGGAGACAACCAGGCTATAGCTGCTCACAGATTACAGGGCGAGCTGCAGTCACACGGAGACCGTGCAGACAGCCGTAAACGGCGCTGCAAGGCCCAAAAACCCTCCTCTACTTTATCCTATGTAGTGTTTTTCCACAAATTAGCTGGAGACGGGTGGAAAGACACTAATAGGATTTTTTTAAATTAATTAGCAGCAGACTACACTACTTTGAAAAAAAAGAAAATTGATTTGGCGGTATGACGCAGTGAAAAACCCTGAGCTGGAGACAACCAGGCTACAGCTGCTCACAGATTACAGGGCGAGCTGCAGTCACACGGAGACCGTGCAGACAGCCGTAAACGGCGCTGCAAGGCCCAAAAACCCTCCTCTACTTTATCCTATGTAGTGTTTTTCCACAAATTAGCTGGAGACGGGTGGAAAGACACTAATAGGATTTTTTTAAATTAATTAGCAGCAGACTACACTACTTTGAAAAAAAAGAAAATTGATTTGGCGGTATGACGCAGTGAAAAACCCTGAGCTGGAGACAACCAGGCTACAGCTGCTCACAGATTACAGGGCGAGCTGCAGTCACACGGAGACCGTGCAGACAGCCGTAAACGGCGCTGCAAGGCCCAAAAACCCTCCTCTACTTTATCCTATGTAGTGTTTTTCCACAAATTAGCTGGAGACGGGTGGAAAGACACTAATAGGATTTTTTTTAATAAATTAGCAGCAGACTACACTACTTGGGAAAAAAAAAAAAAAAAGGAACAGTATGAGGCAATGAACCACCCTCCCTGAACTGAATACAACCAACTATGGATGGCCTATGTGGCTGCACTCAGACTGGAGACTGGGCTGCACTCACACACACACACACACAGACCCTGCAGATCGCTGTGAAAACAGCGCTACAAGGCAAAAGCAAGGTGAATAGTAGGTGAACACAGCGGTTGCTAAATTAGCCTTTGGAAAGCACAAAGAAGCAAATCGCTATCTCTAAACTGTCCCTCAGTCAGCAAACAGCGTCCTGTCACTAACT
Source organism: Ranitomeya variabilis (assembly GCF_051348905.1). NCBI lineage: Eukaryota > Metazoa > Chordata > Amphibia > Anura > Dendrobatidae > Ranitomeya > Ranitomeya variabilis. Next base: position 134,359,667 of record NC_135239.1, read on the forward strand.
GAATTCACAGCAGAGTGATCGCAAAATGGCGCCAGCGACTTTTAAACTGCATCATGACATCATTACACCAGCCAATCACAGCCTTGCCAGTAGTTTCATGCCCTCCATGCTAAACAGGATGTGCCCACACTTGGAATCAATCTCATTGGCTGAATTTCTGCTTTTTGAATCTTAGAACTTCCGATTCCGGTATCCGATACGCGGCAAGTATCGGAATCCCGGTATCGGAATTCCGATACCGCAAGTATCGGCCGATACCCGATACTTGCGGTATCGGAATGCTCAACACTAATAACGAGCTATTTTTCTGCACTGCTCCTGTCGGACATGTGCTGTAACAGATTCCCCTCGTGTTAAGCGCAATAATTTAATGGGGTTTAATGTGGCCTGTCAGCTCCTCCCTGGTCATTTAGGAGAGATGAGTTTGTTGTGCTGCGGTTTTCAGTGCGTCATAGACGCTTAGTAACTATGGCTGCTTGCCTGCCATATGTAACACATCATCCGCCCTTGTATGCGCTGGGGAACTATTACTTCCGGCACCTTTAACGCTTGTCAGGAGCTGCAGTTTCTTTTACTGTTTGTGCATCTCGGCGTTCTGGTTGCCTAGCGACTTTACGTCCGGAGTGCGCATGTCAGTGACGCTGCTTGGTGAGCCGCACAGTTTCCGGTTCTGTCTGCGCATGTCGGCCGATGCCGGCGTGCATTGTTTTGATTGCGGCGTCCGGTCTCCTCGTGGTTTATGGCGTGTGACGCCATTGTAGAGGTCAGTCTAACTATTACCGCCCATTATACTGTTTATCATTTTTCTACTTGTGATGACGATACAGATATTGATGGTGGGCGGCATGTATAGGCCTACTGACAGACATTTTACTCGTTACCTAGAACAGTAACACAGGTTATATCTATCCCATTATAATTGGCTTAATTTTTTGTTGGCCACTTCCTATTTAAGGACTAGCCCCATACTCCACCTACCCTCTGCAGGATAGCATAGGGGGTGGCAGTAACTTATGTCTCCCTTTTGAGCACTATCTCTATAATCAAGCAGGTCCCCTGATGATTGGCTTGGAGGAAACGCGTCGGGACTGACCACAGGGAGAGTGCAGGGCATGTTTGTGCAGGGGTAGCTGTGGACTGCCCTTGTAAGGGCAGGAGTTTTTTGGGGATAGACTACTGTTAGCCCCATAGGGAATGACAGGGTATTGTCAGTTCCTGTCTTTCTAAACTCCGGACCGTGGCCTAAACAAGAGGTGTTCCGGGTCTCCTGCTTATTCATCCTGGAGTTGGTGAGATTGTTCCATTCTTTTACCATGACTCTAACTAATGACACCGTGGTATAGGTGCTATGTTTTTTGCCATTGTGCAATAAGTTTCTATTTTACATGCAACCAATCATATGTACTATTGCTTCATGATTCATATGTATTTGTTTCTTGTAGCTAACTTATAAAGCATTTATTGGTCTGCTTTTTAATCCGCAAGCGCCTTTGCAGGCGGTGTTTCTTGAATCCTTTTAGGGGTTTTTTGTTAGGTCCCATAAGAACCAACCCCACCAGGTAACCTGGACCCCAGAGTGTGAGGAAGCCTTCCGCCAGCTAAAGGATGCCCTCACCAATACACCTGTATTGGCCGCACCCGATCCAACTAAACGTTTCCTTGTTCACACAGACGCTTCTATGTTTGGATTGGGGGCAGTACTGAGCCAAGTCGGGCCGGATGGCGAAGAACACCCGGTAGCTTACCTGAGTCGGAAACTACTGCCCCGTGAAGTAAGCTATGCGGCCATCGAGAAGGAGTGCCTGGCAGTAGTATGGGCACTCAAAAAGTTACAACCATATTTGTATGGACGACAGTTTTCCCTCCTAACGGACCATAATCCCCTAGTCTGGCTTAATCGGGTCTCCGGAGACAACGCCAGATTACTGCAGTGGAGTTTAGCCCTAAAACCTCTGGACTTCACCATCCACTACAGACCCGGCAAACAAAACGGTAACGCCGATGGATTAAGTCGACAAACGTAACTTGTACCAACCCCATAAACTTCGGTCATCCCCAAACCGATCCGTTAAGGATCAGACTGTGTATGCCGATCGCGTCGATTAAAGGGGGAGCCGTGTTACAGAACCCCCCAGCATCCAGAATATGTTATGCAGTTATTTGTATATATTATAGGTTCCATGTGAGATATATGTCCCTATTGCATCAGCCCACAGGCTGCGCTCCTGGGCAGAGGAGACAAGATATCCCCCTTCTGACCTCCCCCACCTTTGTAATTCCCACAGTAAATATCAGCAGGCTCCGGCCCCCTGCGGCTATTGTAATGTATGTCTGGCCTGCTGCTTTTGAATGGACTTGCCCTCTGTATCTGTTGTTACATATATTCTGTGTTCTGTGAATAAAGTGTTGTGAGACTGGAAATACGTGGAGAAGCAGTCAGCTTTTATATGCTCTCATGTAATCAAGGAATTCCAAACAACGTCCTTCATTCAGACTCCAGCCAATGCAAAGTGGACCTCCTGAAACATGGGGTGGTACTGAAAGAGGTACCCCAGCTTGGTAGACCCCGTTACAGACGTGTGGCATGGCAGGACAATATTGTGTAAAATGTCCTGTTGGCTTCGGGTCTGTAACAGTTATGTTTTAAATGTTACTAATGTTTGTTGTTAATAAAATACTTGTTTTATTATCTTGACCATGTCTCCTATGTAATTTCTATACAAACCACTTTTGTTTTTTGGGCTTAGGTTGTTGACGTCATTGCGTCCTGACTCGGTTCACCAGTAGCTATTTGACGCAGACTGAAGAGACGATGGCTGTTTGGTGCCGTCACATTAGCAGTATTTGTTCAGTACTAAACATCAGTATTTGTAAGCCAAAACCAGGAGTGGGTGATAAATGCAGAAGTGGTGCATATGTTTTTATTATAGTTTTCCTCACATTGTTCCACTCCTGTTTTTGGCTTACCAATAGTGATGTAAAATACCGAGCAAATACTGAAAGTGTGACGGCAGCCTACACAACAGATCTATAGTCATCAAGTCAGGTGTCAGAAATAATGAATTCATGATGCACAAATAAATGCCTCATGAATTCATTAATTCTGACACATGTCCTGGTGAGTATAGATATGCCTTGTATGACCTCCTTCGTCCCTTCACTTTGTGTGAAATAGATTTTATGTACACAGAAGATAAAATGGAGGTAATACAAGGCATTTCTCAACTCACCAGGTCAGGTGTCATAAGTAATGATTTTTTGAACACATGACCTGTTGAGTATAGTTCTGCTGCGTATTCAGCTGTGTATTACCACCATTTTATCTTCAGTCTGCGACAAAAAGTCAAAGAGTAAACAGAAAGAAGAGTTTTTGGAGAAAATACAAGTATTATTTTTTTGGGCCACCTCATATCTCTATACCAAACACACACAAAGCTTCTGTGTTGTACTAAATAACTACTGGAGCTAGGAGGTGGCCAAAAAAAAGGTGTCCGGCGCATTTTTTCATTTGGCGCACGGTGTGTGTTGCCGGTGGCGAAATACACAATTAACCAAACCTTATTGGGGGCACAAAACATTATTATTTATTTTAACAAAACAAACCAAAATAAAAAATTAACTGCGCCTGCTTGGGGTTGATTGACGGAAATGGGGGGTGTGGAGCTGTGAGGGCTGGCTAACTGTGGACGATGCAGGGGTAGCTGGAGAAGGTGCAATAAAATTACTGGGGTCTGAAAATTCGGGGATTGGGCTAGACACATGAGAGGGCAGAGAAACACTGGAAGGGTGAGACAAACCAGACATTAGAGACAAATTGGGAAGTGAGGGGGGAGCAATAGCTATCGTCTTTTGTTTTTTTTTGCCTTTTCCTTTCTTGAATCGGTGCAGCTGTCCTGGGATCCTCGTTGGGCTCATTGGTATCGGCCTGGCCGTGGTGGCCGACCTGTCACAGTCCATGTGCCTTTGCATCAGCATTGTTGTGGTGGTGGGTAACGCCAGGGCAGGGTCCGGCAGCGACACTGTTGTTGTGGTGGCGGGGAACGCCAGGGCAGGGTCCGGAAGCGGAACTGTTGTTGTAGTGGCGGGGAACGCCAGGCCAGGGTCCGGCAGCAGCATTCTTGTGGTGGTGGTGGGGAACACCAGGCCAGGATCCGGCAGCGGCATTCTTGTGGTGGTGGCGGGGAACGCCAGGCCAGGGACCGGCAGCGGCATTCTTGTGGTGGTGGCGGGGAACGCCAGGCCAGGGTCTTGCGGCTGCCGCATGGTGGTGGCAGTGGAGGAGGTCCAAGCAGGAGCAGCAGTTGTCATGGTGGTGGCGGTGGGCTGTCCTACAGCACTCGGCATGGTGGTGGTGCTATAGTGGTGTCTGGCAGTGCTTGGAATGGAGGTGGCCGTGCAGTGGTATGCAGCAGAGGTCGGCATTGAGGTAAAGCGTGAGTGTGGGCACAGATGGAAATGCCCCCACTGTCTGCTGAAAATACCGACTCTGCTGCATAGCCTGCACGTAAGCAGCATTGCAGGCCTGCATAACACAAATCTGGAGATCGGGCAGGGCCGGACTGGCCATTTGGCAATTCTGGCAAATGCCAGAAGGGCCTGTCTGGTTGTGGGCTGCCTTGCTGCTGCATTGTTAACAAAATCTGTGTTATCAGGACACCCATACTGTTAAGAGTTGTGACGGAGCTCAAAGTCACTGACTCCTTTACTTACCCCACCAGGCCATCGGTATCATTAGACATATTGGTCTTGTAGTAAATCTTGTTTTCCCTTTATCCAGGGAAATATTAGTAATATATCCCATCTAGTGCTTGGAGATGGGGACAGCATGGGCCTGTGTGATTTCAAATGCCAGGGCTGAATTTCAGCCCCAGTCCGTACCTGAGATCGGGAGTAAGATGTTCCGACATGCCCTGTTCAATTTGATTAACAAAATGATGTGCTGGCCTCTGGAGGTCGGCTTTCACCTGGGCAAAGGCTGTGGTAACCTCCTGGATACGTGTACTCATATGGCTAATGGCAGTATCCAGTCGGTCACCCATCGCCTTGAGTCCCTCGTTGAAAACCGAGCTCAAGTGCAAAAACTCGGGCATGAGTGACCTGTCCGCGGCCCTCTGCCGCTGCCGGGAGGAGCCCCCCAAAAATGGGCAGAGGCAGAGGACTGGGGAAGGGATCACCTGATGGACCAGCTTCCTGGTCTCCAGTTAGTGTGGCAGGCCCATTTGCTGCAGCGTTGGAGGGTGGCTGGGACGGGTCCGTGGCTGTCTAATGAAGGACCGCTCCAGAACCTGGGCCAACAGTGGTGCTTCATGTGCTGTGAAAAAAGAAGAAAAAAATTAACAACAAACATTTACAAAACGCAAACTCCTGTGGAATATAAACATACAGATTAAGGCTGAGGTCACACTAGCAATATTTGGTCAGAGTTTTACATCAGACTTTGTAAGCCAAAACAGGGAGTACAAGAGTACGAGGAAAAGTAGAATCGAAACAGATGCACCACTTCTGCATTTATCACCCACTCCTGGGTTTGGATTCCAAATACTGATGTAAAATATGAAGGAACGATGGAGGTCATACAAGGCATATCTATACTCACCAGGACATGTGTCAGAAATAATGAATTCATGAGGCATTTATTTGTGCATCATGAATTCATTATTTCTGACACCTGACTTGATGACTATAGATCTGTTGTGTAGGCTGCCGTCACACTGTCAGTATTTGCTCGGTATTTTACATCACTATTGGTAAGCCAAAAACAGGAGTGGAACAATGTGAGGAAAACTATAATAAAAACATATGCACCACTTCTGCATTTATCACCCACTCCTGGGTTTGGATTACAAATACTGATGTAAAATAGTGACCAAAAAAATGCTAGTGAGACGGCAGCCTAATGCAATACAAAACATCTTTTTTTTTTTTCACCAAAAATATACTTACGTTCTCTGGGCAAGGACCGGTCTCAAAAATGCAAGGATGCGGTGATATTTGTATTTTCGGATCCTTGCTCCTGAACCACTAGGAAGCCACCTCTTTTGATGCAGGTCCTTGTTGAAGTGGTCCTTCATCGAAAGCCAACGTGTTTTGACTCTGGCCACTGTTGAAAAAACAAAACATAATGGTTAGACAATGGTCTTTTGGCTGTGCTCACACAACTGTGTGTGCTGAGAGAAACTCTCATAAGTTTCTCTCATCACACACAGTTGTGTGAGCACAGCCAAGGTCTCTGCTGCATCACACTGCATTACAATACTTACCAAATGCAGTTTGGACCTGAGTCGGTGCGTTGTCCCAGCCATCCCACATCGCTTTGGCCACCTCATTCCATAGCCGCCGGATGGTCACGTTGTCCGAGTGCTGGGGAACCCGGGTGTCCCACAACGGGACTCGCTCATGGACCAGGGAGATGAGGTGGTCATTGTCTATAAGGTCCTCATCCCGTTCTGGAACCTAAAAAAAAAAAGGACATTAATGTTGGAGACATCAACAGAAGGAAGAAAGAATACAGAAGCAGAGAAATGGCATGAATATTGAAAGTAAAAAAAAAGGAGTGCAGAAGCAAAAGGGAAAGAAAGAGAAAAGTAAAGAAATGAAGATTCAAGAATTGTAAAGTGAGAATACAATAAACAGTCAGTCATGTATACGTACACGCTGCCGCCGTGCCACCCGACCGTGAACTCGCTCCTCCTGCTCAGCCTCTGCCGCAGTGGAAGAAGTGCTCTAAAAAAACAAAAAAAAAATTTGTCATATGTGTTGATGTGACAGTGAATATTTACCAATCTGAGGAGGCGAGTACTCACTTCACTGACATGTTCTACTTCAGAAGGCCCGGGACGTTGCTCCTCATCAGAAGAAGAAGACATTCTGAAAGAAAGCAATGGCAGAAATTAGGACCTGTAGAGACAGAAAATAGAAAATAAAGGCATTGGCTAGGATATACTCACATTGTTCAGTGTCTTGTTTTCCTCCAAGGATGTAGCCTGCGTCTCGTCTGCTTCAGTGTCTGCTGAGTAGTGACCTGCAAATGCTCACTCCCTCCCTTTATCATCTTTGCATGTGGGGGGTGGCTAATTAGTGTCTAGACATGTTTTCCTGGCATACAACGCATGCGGTCACAAGCACAATCAAACGCATGTGCTTGCAAATGCATGCGTTCACATACGTTACCCCTTAGACCCCAGTCCAGAGCCTCTCACCTAGCCAAATCAGTTCTCATGCTTCGCACTGACGAGGGCCAACAGCCCGAAACACCGTGTCTGCGAATTGAGATACTGATTTGGCTTTTATCCTAAGTCATATTGCACGACTCGTTAAAAGGTTGATTGTGACTTGTAGGATCGCTACTTCCAATAGGTGGTGCTATAGAGTTAAGCCCTCTTTTTTTCAGCAGAGGCAATTTGCATATATGCGTTCACATAGACAGCAATGCGTTTTTTTGGTGCATTCCTTCCGCAATCGACCGCATACATTTCTAGGCGGCAAATTGACACCTCTAAAATTACTACATGTAGCATTTACCGCGACAAACCGCAGACGACGAAACGACGCTTGCGTCGTCAAACGCGGCAAAAAGCAACCGATCGCAGACGCATGCATCACTAATGTTAAATATAGGAATACACAACGCATGCGGATATTTGCAGAAGAAACGCTGCGGACACAACCACAAATGTGAAACCGGCCTTAGTAAAATGAATTGCGTTTTCCCATTGATCTGGAATAAAAGTCATGTTCAAATCGTTTTCCCATTTACTCATGTAGGGTAGCTTGTCAAATTCTGTGTCTTTGTTGAACCACTTGTAAATTTGTTTATTGCTCCAGAATAAGTAATGTTTGGGGTTTTTTATTAAGTTAACCCCTTAGTGACAGAGCCAATTTGGTACTTAATGACCGAGCCAATTTTTACAATTCTGACCAGTGTCACTTTATGAGGTTATAACTCTGGAACGCTTTATCGGATCCCGCTGATTCTGAGATTGTTTTTTCGTGACATGTTGTACTTCAAGTTAGTGGTAACATTTCTTCGATATTACTTGCGACTATTTATGAAAAAAATGGAAATATGGCGAAAATTTTTAAAATTTTGCAATTTTCAAACTTTGTATTTTTATGCCCTTAAATCAGAGAGATATGTCACAAAAAATAGTTAATAAATAACATTTCTCACATGTCTACTTTACATCAGCACAATTTTGGAAACAATTTTTTTTTTTGTTAGGGAGTTATAAGGGTTAAAAGTTGACCAGCAATTTCTCATTTTTACAACACCATGTTTTTTTTAGGGACCACATCACCTTTGAAGTGATTTTGAGGGGTCTATATGATAGAAAATAACCAAGTGTGACACCATTCTAAAAACTGCACCCCTCAAGCTGCTCAAAACCACATTCAAGAAGTTTATTAACCCTTTACGTACTTCACAGGAACTAAAACAATTTTGAAGAAAAAAATTAACATTTTACTTTTTTTTGCAAACATTTTACTTCAGAACCATTTTTTTTAATTTTCACAAGTGTAAAAACAGAAATTTAACCACAAATTTTGTTGTGCAATTTTTCCTGAGTACGCCGATACCCCATATGTGGAGGTAAACCACTGTTTGGGCGCACCGCAGAGCTTGGAAGTGAAGGAGCACCGTTTGACTGTTTCAATGCAGAATTGGCTGGAATTGAGATCGGACGCCATGTCGCGTTTGGAGAGCCCCTAATGTGCCTAAACAGTGGAAACCCCCCACAAGTGACACCATTTTGGAAACTAGACCCCCCAAGGAACTTATCTAGATGTGTGGTGAGCACTTTGAACCCCCAAGTGCTTCACAGAAGTTTATAACGTAGAGCCGTGAAAATAAAAAATCGCATTTGTTTTCACAAAAATGATTTTTTCGCCCACAAATTCTTATTTTCACAAGGGTAACAGGAGAAATTAGACCACAAAAGTTGTTGTGCAATTTCTCCTGAGTACGTCGATACCCCATATGTGGAGGTAAACCACTGTTTGGGCGCACCGCAGAGCTTGGAAGTGAAGGAGCACCGTTTGACTTTTTCAATGCAGAATTGGCTGGAATTGAGATCGGATGCCATGTCGCGTTTGGAGAGTCCCTGATGTGCCTAAACAGTGGAAACCCCCCACAAGTGACACCATTTTGGAAACTAGACCCCCCAAGGAACTTATCTAGATGTGTGGTGAGCACTTTGAACCCCCAAGTGCTTCACAGAAGTTTATAACGTAGAGCCGTGAAAATAAAAAATCGCATTTGTTTTCACAAAAATGATTTTTTCGCCCACAAATTCTTATTTTCACAAGGGTAACAGGAGAAATTAGACCACAAAAGTTGTTGTGCAATTTCTCCTGAGTACGTCGATACCCCATATGTGGAGGTAAACCACTGTTTGGGCGCACCGCAGAGCTTGGAAGTGAAGGAGCACCGTTTGACTTTTTCAATGCAGAATTGGCTGGAATTGAGATCGGATGCCATGTCGCGTTTGGAGAGTCCCTGATGTGCCTAAACAGTGGAAACCCCCCACAAGTGATACCATTTTGGAAACTAGACCCCCCAAGGAACTTATCTAGATGTGTGGTGAGCACTTTGAACCCCCAAGTGCTTCACAGAAGTTTATAACGTAGAGCCGTGAAAATAAAAAATCTCATTTTTTCTACAAAAATGATCTTTTTGCCCCCAAATTTTTATTTTCACAAGGGTAACAGGAGAAATTAGACCACAAAAGTTGTTGTGCAATTTCTCCTGAGTACATCGATACCCCATATATGGGGGTAAACCACTGTTTGGGCGCACCGCAGAGCTTGGAAGAGAAGGAGTGTCGTTTTACTTTTTCAATGTAGAATTGGCTGGAATTGAGATCGGACGCCATGTCACGTTTGGAGAGACGCTGATGTGCCTAAACAGTAGAGACCCCCCACATATGACACCATTTTGGAAACTAGACCCCTTAAGG